>NC_140229.1:13649662-13834662 GCF_951802725.1 Rutilus rutilus
CATTTTCACTATAGCTCACAGATCATAGCGTAAAAAGTCACTAAAAGCCAGAACACGATGAGCAAATGGGATACATGAAAAGATTTTCTCTGCATTTTTACCCTAAAGGGGTCATATCATATTTTCCTTGATCTTTTGAGATTTTTTGAGTTCATTGTGCTATGGAACTGTACTGTATCCCTTACAAAACAGAAGTTTATTCAAGTGTTCTATTAGAATACTTCTTTTAAACTAAAAATAAGAAAGTATACTTTCAGTCTACTTTTTATATACTTTTTATATACATTTAAGTGCACTTGACTTATACTGAGTCTTTGACAAAAATGTGATTTTCTCAACTTTTTTGTTTAAAATGTTGCCTTTCTTTATGAAACTTACCGACATTCAAGTGTTGATAAAAAACGATGCATTAAGTTAATAAAATGTTTTTAAAATTTAAGTACAGTTAAAGGTATTTTTCAAGTATATATATATTTTTTTACATTTGAACATATTAGAATACTGCAAGTGCAAAAATAATATATAAATAGTAAACTATAAGTATAATGTTATGTTCACTTAAAGAAAACTTACACGTAGGCCTATACTTGCAGTATAAAATACTAGTGAGAGTACACTTCAGTGTGTACTTTCATAAACTAAAAAATTTACTACTTGTATTAAAATAGTAAATTACTAGTATAATTATAAGTTCACTTTTAGTACAGATGCATTACAAATGAGAAACCTAGTTGTGTACTTAAAGTTTACTACTGTTACACTTATAGTACACCTAAACGTATACTTTTATATAAGTGGGCCAAATTAGTCCCAAGCAATATTGAAATAGTACACTTACAAGTTTACTACAAGTACACATTGGTATTAGTATACTTACTACATATACTTAAAAATATACTTGAACATTACTTAAGTATACTTCATAAAATGAACTTGAAGTATACTTCTTTTTCGTAAGGGATATATCAGAACTCAAAAATTCCGCCACTTCCAAAAGGGCTGGTTATTGAAACTGGGCTGCAAAAATGACTCATCCCAAATTTTCTGATTTCTGACAGGTGAGTACAATTTGAACACTTGACTGCACATTTACATATCAACAAATCATTGTAGGCCTCATACAGGCCGGATGAGTGAGCTACAGTAGAGCCACAAACGAATCAAACCCTTTCCCTCTTTAAAGTAGGCCTATATTTTGATTTATAACTATTTAACTGATAAGTCTGATCTTAAAGAGATAATCCGACCTCATGTCTTCCAAACCTTTATGATATCCTTTCTTCTGTGGAACAATTAAATAAAATATTTTCAAGAATGTTGGTAACTAAACAGTTTTGGCGACCATTGACTTCCATTGAATGAAGAAAAAGAAAAAAAGAACAACACTGAAATATTTATTTTCTTTTATCTTCCACAGAAGAAAGTTTTACAGGTTTGGAACGGCATGAGGGTGATTTTTGGGTGAACAATCCCTTTTGCTGACCAGTTGTACAGTAATGGAATGTAGCAACTTCCTTTAATCCATTCATACATGCTTGCCACATTCTTGTCAGTAACACTCACATATTTTTATCCCAACCATCTGGACCAACAGCAGGACTGGATGCCCTCTGTCAGACTCCCATGTTTGGGAGAATATCCAGAGCCTCAAGTTAATTATCTCAGCCAGTTTGTCCACAGACAAGTGGAAAATAGCCTGGACATATCAAGCGTCCCAAAATGTGTGGTTTTGACTTCTGTCTCTCTTATATTACACTGAGCATTATTGCGATAAATGATGCTTGAGCTTCCAGACAAAGATAAAGCAGGTAGAGAGAGAGAGAGAGAAAGATGGAGGCATAAGCCTGGGTATTAGACATTTAACAAGGGAATGAGAAGAAGTGTTTTATGTGCTAACATCCCCTCCAGGCCCCTCCAAATCTCACATTAAACATGCCATTGAAGCTGTTTCATGCAGCATGTCTAATTAAATACAATGCCTGTTTTTCTTTCTTCGCAGGATGCTAGTTGGAAAATGCATCCTGGGCCAGCTTAGAAAAAAGATGACATAATGCCCTCGATTCAGCCCGTGAGAGACTAGATAAGATGGCAAGATGGATGTCTCAGTTTCTTTTACTTATCACTTTTTTCTCCTTGTTTGCTCCCCCAGCGAATTCTGCTTAAATGTTGTTTAAGTGAGACCAGAAAGACCTCAACACAATAAACACAGGAATCACTCAGACCCTCCAGTGTTGCTGTTTAGTGTGAACTACACAGCAGATGCCAGACGTACAGTATATGTGTGTGCGTGACTCTGATGTCCAGCCTTTTGAGAGAGCTCTCGACCATTTCATCTTGTGCTTTGTGCTCTGGCTCTTTGAAGGCAGCTTGCTTTAAAGTCCCTGTGGTGAAGGTTCTCTTGAGCAGTGGTGTGTGTGTGTTGCTCTAATGCACACTAAGGGACTGTATTTTCTACAGTTTATCTAAGTGAGGTCTGACCTGTAAGCCAAAAACCCATTTTTGATCATCTAAGATTTCACGTCACCAGCAAAAACTGAAACATTTTTTTTTTGTGTGTGTGTGTGTGTGTGTGTGTGTGTGTGTGTGTGTGTGTGTGTGTGTGTGTGTGTGTGTGTGTGAAAATGTGCTATTGGGAGGTGAGGGGTTTTAGAACAAGTGAAATGGAGAAATAACTCACAGAACATCCAGTGTGTGGTTCAGGATTTGCCTACACTGAAGGGACCAAACGTCCTCACAAGGTTAGTAAAACCTGAACACCTACATAAACTTACACCTACATAATGAAAATATAAAATTGCACAATGGTTTGCGTGAGGGTTAGGTTTGGGCTGTAGAAAAATATAAAATAATATTATAAGCTTAGTTTTAAAACTAAATAATTCAGACATCTTTTTCAGGCCAAGTGACCCCTTTGTGGATAACAAGACTGTCTATAATAATAATAAGTATATAATTTTTTTTACAAACTTATAATGCATACATTGCATATCATCACAGTGGTACTCAACCTTTTTGACTCCAAGGTTTTTATCCAGACCTTACACTCAGTGACACTCATGAAGACTTCCTGCGATTTTTCTATCATCCTCAAATTACACAGCTGTTCGATCAATAGGCTCAAATGAGAAAAGAGAGTCAGTGAAGATATAGGTTATAAGGTCTACAGTAGAAGACAATTCATTCCCACAGAGAGCTAGAGATAGAGATGGTGTCTAAATAAGCGAAGAGTGATCAGGCTGTTTGTGTCACGGTTCAGGGTGCACCATCAGCTTCCGCTGTTGTCTGTGTTTGTCCTGTCATTTTCTGCAGATCGTGACCTGATTTCCCTCATCTGTCGCTTGTTCCCTTTTCCCTTATTATTCTCTACTGTGTCTGCCCCTTGTTGTCAGTAGATCATGTGTTATTTGTGTCTTACCTTTGTTTGCTGCTGCATGTCCCCAGGTCAGGACGCTTAGACGAGGAGTGACACCGCTGGTCGTTCTCTGTCTCGTTCCCCGTCCCGTTGGGCGCTGCATTTTGGGTGGTCTCCACAGCCTGTGTATCCGCTGGTGGGTGTACGGACAGTGCTGGAGCTCCCATATTTTCCGTTATATCTGTCCACGTGTGTCACTTCATTTTGGAGGGTGTTTTTTTCCCAAAGTGTTCCAAGAAACTCTTGTTTCACGAACCCTCTGCATTTAAGTCCTCTGTTCACCCATTCTGACAGTTAGTGACTCATGTCTGGTTTCTCATGTTCAGGTTGAGGTGGTGAAAATTGCTTTTTTTTGAGCCAAAATAGGCACTTGATGTGGAGAGATTCATTTTATTGATAAATCTGATGGACATGCCTTTATACAGTTGTGGTCAGAATTATTGGCAAATATCATCAAAGATGTCTGTAAAAAAAATCTGCATTGTTTAACCTTTTGATCTTTTGACCTTTTGATTCTGATCATACAGAATCTCTTCAGATCCTTCAGATTCACAGATCCATGTTGGCGCTTCTTCTCTTCAGTTCAGCCCACTCATTTTCTATAGGGTTCTGGGGCCTCATTTATAAAACTGTGCGTAGGAACCTTACTAAAAGTGTACGTGCGCCCGAAAGCCAAAAATGGCGTACTCAAAAAAATATTCAGACTTAGAAAACCGTGCTTACGCCAGAACCTGCGCAGAATTCACTTTATAAATCCCAGTCAGCGGAAGATTGTGCGTACATGCGTCTCCACCCGAAATAACCATATATGGAGCTTACAACGCCTAGTTTTACTATGCAGATCCTCATCTACATATCATTTGCATATGATTATTCATCCACGTGATAACTTAAACGTTATCACGTGGATGAATAATCATATGCAAATGATATAAACGGTACAAGAAACATTACATTAATACAAATCAAGTAGTTGTCTATCCTTGCCTTGTTTTTGAATAGCCTACATAAATCAAATAGTGTAAAATACATTTCAGAGAAAGTTTTTCTCAATCTTTTCCATGATTGATTTATATTTTTAATGGAAACAGATAGGCCTTGGGCATTATTTGCACGAAACTATTTTCTCAGACTGTCAGACAATCTGGTATTATCATGATAAGCAATTATCTCTGTGGTTAAAACATTAAAGCACGCCACAGGAAAAGTGTTCAAAAACAATCGCATCCACAACAAATATTTCTAATGTAACTTCAGTAATGATTTCATGTTTAAGTGTTTAACTCCATTAATTTGAATGGCATATTTAATATAAATGTTTATATCAGAAGTATTTTATTTATTTAAACTGTTGCGTCAGTTTCACTAAACGGCTCAACACGCTCGCTGCCGCGGACATTTAAGAAGGAATGGATATTTGCTTCAAGTGACAGGCTTGGTGATTGAAATTGTATTTGTATAATCTTTCTGTATATGTTTAATTTTCTTTAGATTTTCTGTATAAAAGTGACCAAAAATACATTTAACTCCAGCTCACCATCGGTGTCGCCAAAGTGCTCCATCTCCAAAACGTTCGTACGCATGGGTCAGAGTTTGCGTGCAGGTGCGCAAATTTTCCCGTCAAGTTTTTCTTTATAAATCCCACCTTTTGCGCAGGAACTGGCGTACGCATGTTTTCAGCCCCGTTTTGTGCGTACGCAAGGTCTGGGGACTGGGATGGCCATTGCAGCAGCTTCATTTTGTTCTCAGTGACCCATTTGTGTGGATTTTGATGTTTGTTTTTGGATCACTGTCCTGTTGGAAAATCCAAACACGGCCCGTTATAGGTTTGCTAGCAGAGGCCGTCAGGTTTTGATTTTTTATCTGTTGGTATTCGTTAAAATCCATGATACCATATCTGAACAAGATGTCCAGGACCTCCAGTAGAAAAACAGGCCCACAGCATCAAAGATACAACAGTATATTTAACCTTGCATGGGGTACTCTTTATCCCTGTTTGCACAAAACCCACATGGTGGGTTTGCTACCAAAAAACTCTTTTTTTGTTTTGTTTCATCTGACCATAGAATCTGGTTCCTTTTGAAGTTCCAGTTGTGTCTGACAACTGAATATGCTGGAGTTTGTTTTTGGATGAGCGAGAAGGATTTTTCTTGAAACCCTCCCAAACAACTTGTAGTGATGTAGGTGCTGTTTGATAAAAAATATATATTTTTATTTATAATTTTTTTAATTTTTTTATAAATATGCTGTCTTACCGCAAGACTCAAGTAATCTGTGCATTTTCCAGCTGTGATCCTTGGAGAGTCTTTGGCCACTCAATCGTTCCTCCTCACCGTACTTAAGGACGTTATAGACACATGTCCTCTTCCAGGCAGATTCGTAACATCTTTAGTTGATTGGAACTTCTTAACTATTGTCCTGATAGTGGAAATGGGAATTTTTCAATGCTTTAGCTATTTTCTTACAGCCACTTTCAATTTTTTGTGAAGCTCAACAATCTTTTGCTGCACATCAGAACTATATTCTTTGGCTTTTTACTCATTGTGATGGATGATTAAGGGAATTTGGCTTTTGTGCTTCCTCATATTTATACTCCTGTGAAACAAAAAGTCAAAGCTAGACAATTTCATGTTTCTAGTCACCCTGGTGTGCTAACATTTTTAAAATATTAATGGGAATATACTTCAGAGATATTTTACTCATACATTTTTTAGGGGTGTTTTTTCAAATGTGTTTTGGAGCAAAAAATGTATTTCATAATGTAATTTTCCCCCACTTTCAATTATTTTACTTCAATGAAAGGTTAGATTTTTGCAAATTTTTTGAATGAAAGATCAAAAGGATAAACAATGCAGATTTATTTTTACAGCCATCTTTGATCATATTTAACAGGGGTGACATTAATTCTGACCACGGTAACAGTTGTATGAGATAGCGCCATCCTTCTGCCTCTCTCTCAGATTTACATACAAATTTTATCCCTGGATATATTGATGGGATGAGATGTGACTCGTACCCATCAGATGAACACTGAGCAACCGTCACTATCAGTGCTGGCAGTGCTGCTCTCACATTTCATTCATTGACTGTTTAAACCAGTGTTTTGCTAAACACTGTCTCATTTGTAGTCAAATTGTCTTTACCCTTTCTTTCTTTTTCTTTCCTTCCTTGCATCTTTTGTTTCTTCCTTATACATCTATTAAATCATCCTTCCTTTCTTTTTTTCTTCCTTACTTCCTTTCCTCCTTCATTACACCATCCTTACTTTTTTATCCACCCTTTCTTTTCTCCCTTCATTTTCTCCTCCTTTTTTGGCTCTCTTACATCATTACATTCATCCATCCTTCCATCCTTCCATCCATCCATCCTTTCCCTCCTTACTTCTTTTTTCATTTATTACACCATCCTTCATTTCTTTTATCCTCCCTTTTTTTATTATCACCAGTAAGACAAAATGTATCCTTTTTAGTCGAAAACCGGTTACCAAGACTCCACTTACAATCACCTGCATGAACGGTATGGCTATGTCAAAACATATAAATACCTAGGCACCTGGTTGGATTCATCCCTCTCATTCATTACAAACATCAATAACCGTCAAACAAAAGTCAAAGCTAGACTAGCCTTTCTTTTCTGCAATAAAGAAATTCCTTTACTCATGCTACCAAATGCACCCTCGTTACAGATGACAGTACTGCCAATTTTGGACCAGAATGGCACCAAACACAGCCCTAAAAAAACTTGACACACTCTATCATTTAGCCATCCGTTTTGCCTCTAATGCACCCTTTCACACTCGTCACTGTGACCTGTATAAACTGGTGGGCTGGGCCTCCCTTCATACCCGGCGGCTCCATCATTGGTTTCTCTTCATATACAAGACAATCCTGGGCAAGACACCTCTCTATCTGTCATCTCTTCTTCATGCCACTCATAACACCTATCACACAAGATCAAGTAATTGTATTAAATTTAGTACCCCCCCCCTTTTTCCTTTTTTGCCTTATTTCTTCCGTCCTTGCTTGCATCTTTTTCATACATAATTACAGTTCATCCATCCATCCATCCATCCATCCATCCCTCCTTCTTTCCCTCTTTACTTTTTTCTCCTTCATTTCTTTTCTCCTCTCTTTCTTTCCTTCCTTCATTTATCTCTTTCTGCATAATTCCTTCCTTCTTTCTTTCTTTCCATACTTTTATTTTCTTTAATCTTCCCTTTCTTTCCTTCCTTCATTGAATTATTTACCTAATTCATTCATTTCCCTCCTCACTTAATTTCTTTCATTACCATCCTTCCTTTTATCCCCCTTTCTTTCCTTCTTTCATTTGATCCTTTTCTTCCTTATTTCTTCTGTCCTTCCTTCCATCCCTTTATTTGAGCTATTCATTTTTTCATAATTCCATCCATCCCTCCCTACCTCCCTTTCTTTCCTTTTGTTCTGTTCATTAATTATTTGCTCAATCCTTCCTGCTTTTTTCCTTCTTATCAGGTACCAGATATCTGAGTCATTTACTTGTCAAACTCATTCAGCAGCATAAATTTGTGTTGTAGTGACTGTTTGTGTATGAAAGAATGTGTGTGTGTGTGTGTGTGTGTGTGTGTGAGAGAGAGAGAGAGAGAGAGATAGTGACATGTACAGTCATGATGATTAATAATGTATACAGAATCATGCTGATAACACTAAAGGGGAAAAAAAAATATCGTCTTCATTATCTCAGCCTTCCTTTAGATACAATTTAGCTCACAGGCCTCCTTTCTGCCCTTGCTCTTTCACTGCTAAATTGGCTTCTCTTTGTGTTTTATAGATTAAGGCTTTGACCCCGGTATTCTGCTTCTTCTGCTTTGTGTGTGTGTTCTGACCAGTGTAAAACAACTAAAGGTTAAATCCCCCGCTAAAGACTCCATTAATGCCCATCAGTTATCTGTCGGCCATGACTTATGAAGCATTTATGAGCTCTAATTAACTGCTGTAGATTTGTGTGCATGTGTGAATATGTGTGTAAATCACAACCTGACAGTCGATGCTTATCTTCAGCTTAATTAACCCCACATAAGAGCCAGGGCCTTTTCTTCTCTTTAACAATCAGAGAATATTAGACACCACATAATTACCTTAATGAAGGGTTCCGTCTCATATTTGTAGGAAGACATGGATATATAGTGCACACCTCCCTTGTTACAATAGGTTATTCTGTTCCTGCTGTGCTTGCATGTTTTAATGATAATGCTTGTCATTATAGTCCCAATTCTCAGAAAAGAAAAATTGTGAACCTTTTGTAATTATCATTGTAATGTTTAAACAATTTGTTTCACAAAGATATGGCCGTACCAGATTTTATCTATGCTGTTTGTTAAATGAGATTTTATTGTGTGATTTAAATGAAGATCAAATGACTGAAATCCAGATAATGACAATTAATCACACATTTTTACTTGAATCTTGTTTGCTTCCAGAATGATTTGAGAGTAGTCCAAAGAGCATCTTGTGACCTAGAAATAGTACATAATATCATTTAAAATCGTAGTCTTATTTATTATGTCTTAATTGGCATGTCTTATATATATATTTAACATGATTATTTTTATTATTATTATATCATATGTATTAACATTATTATCCTGGTGGATGTGTCATAGGGTTTAGCCTACAGGGCTTTGACTGTTTCTCTGTGATAGTATGCAGGTCAAGACATAGACGCTTGGACTTCCTGGTTTAGTCAGGGACTCCACTCTCATTTGACCCATTCCAGCACTCATCTCTCAGCCAACTGACCCAGTGTGACCCTCCCAGCGTGACTGGAGTACACAATAGGCTCTTTCTGCAGGATCTTCCAGACAGGTGCTTTACGTCCGATAGTACAGACCGAGAAGAGTTATGCTTGTTTAAATCAGCAACAGATACTTCTCATGTCCGTGAGCCAAGCTGGACAATGCTATTGGTCCCTCCCTCAGCAGTAATTTTCATCAATTTCTACCCAAGCCTTTCTGTTTCAGACATCACAACAATTTTGTGTCCTTTTTTTATGTGTTCCGTTTAAGAGTATTGTCAATCCCTGTGAACTGAGAAAAATATTTACCAGTTTCATAAGCCTTGGAGATTTGATTTCAGAACGGCAAACTGTTCAGTCCTATTCTATCAGTCATCTCAGGGCTTTGTTCCACTGGATTTTTGGATGTAATTTTGAAATATTTTCACAGTGTTTGTGTGGAGGAGAATCAGAAATGAAGCCAATCCAGCAGCAGCTTGTAAAAGAATTCCCACTTTTGGATTTTAGCAACACTCTTTGAACACTATAGTAATATAAAAGAGAGTAGATATATACTTTATGGGTCAGAAAGATTTTTTATTGATTCTTTTATCCAGCAAGAATGCATTAAATTGATCAAAAATGTCAGTAAAAACTTTAATATTTAAAAAAATGAAATTCAAATAAATTCTGTTCTTTTGAGCTTTCTATTCATCAAATAATCATAAAATGTTAAAGGGATACTCCACTTTTTTCGGAAATAAGCTCATTTTACATCTCCCCCAGAGTTAAACAGTTGAGTTTTACCGTTTTAGAATCCATTCAGCCGAACTCCGGGTCTGGCGGTACCACTTTTAGCATAGCTTAGCACAGATCATTGATTCTGATGAGTCCAGTAGCATTTCTTTCAAAATGACCAAAGAGTTTCAATATTTTTCCTATTTAATACTTGACTCTTCTGTAGTTAAACCGTGTACTAAGATCGACAGAAAATGAAAAGTTGCGATTTTCTAAGCCTATATGGCTAGGAACTACTCTCATTCCAGCGTAATAATCAAGGAACTGTGCGGCTGTACCATGGGTGCAGCAGGCGTAATGATATGACGCAGCGCCTGAAAATAGTCCCCAGCTCGGTAACTTCTTTCAACGTGACCGGGACTAAGTTTGTCTAACCTATTAGACCTATTTTCAGGCGCTGCGTCATATCATTACGCCTGCTGCACCCATGGTACAGCCGCACAGTTCCTTGATTATTACGCCGGAATGAGAGTAGTTCCTAGCCATATCAGCCTAGAAAATCGCAACTTTTCATTTTCCGTCGATCTTAGTACACGGTTTAACTACAGAAGAGTCAAGTTTTAAATAGGAAAAATATTGAAACTCTTTAGTCATTTTGAAAGAAATGCTACTGGACTCATCAGAATCAATGATCTGTGCTAAGCTATGCTAAAAGTGGTACCGTCAGACCCGGAGTTCGGCTGAATGGATTCTAAAACGGTAAAACTCAACTGTTTAACTCTGGGGGAGATGTAAAATGAGCATATTTCCGAAAAAAGTGGAGTATCCCTTTAAATATTAACATTTAATATAAAGATAATAAATGAAAAATATTAAGCAGCACAACAGTTTTCAACATTGATAAAAATAAGAATTGTTTCTTGAGCACCAAATTAGCATATCAGTGTAAGGATCACCAGTGAGAGTGCCCGGGATAACCATCAGAGGGCACTCCAACCCTGACAATCACCACACATCCACAAACTACATTTCCCATAATCCTTTGCCCAGACTAATCAGCCATGATCACATTCACCTGTATGTCTTTACCTTGTTTAGCTCACCCCATATAAGCCTGGTTTTCACATTCATTCCCTGTAAAGTCTTGTTAGTTGTTTACATTGCATCTCTGAGCGTTTTCCTCTGTTTTCTATGTTCCAGGGGCCGTATTCACAAAGCATTTTATCTTACCACTAGGAGTACTCCTAAATCGCACTAAAAGATTTTAGCTAGGAGTTTTCTCTTAAAAGTTATTCACAACGCCTTTCAGACCTACTCTTAATAAAGAAAAATGACAACTCCTAAACTAAGAGTGAGTCTTTGTTGCTATGGATGACGTCATTACTCATGCACGAGCTTGACTGAAGTGACCACCTTGATTGGCTGATGATTGTAACGCGGGAATGATTCCAAACACCTCCACTACGATGATGAGTGACAGGTGACAGGTCTGAGAATGCGTGCGCTACACAAGTAGTGCGAAGGACGGAAGATGATGAATAACTGAATAAATATACTAAATGAATAAAGAGTAAAGCAAAACAAATAGCCTAGTAGCCTAATGAAACATATGGATTGATGCAATAGCTTTGCAACATTATTGAATTAATCTGTCACTATATGCCTCTGCCTATACGTTTGCAAAGAGAAGAACATTTTAATTTGATTCACAATGAAACGTTACAATTAGTTTACATGCAATGAGTAGCCTAGTTTTGCTTGTTGTTATTGCATCCCTAGTTATGCCTACAATACAAAATTGTTCCTTCGCGATTGGAAGCTCCTGTAGCCGCCGCGTACGCATTTCAAAACATCGCAACGTGAAATGCCACAAAAAGCAGTTTGTGAATAGGTCTTAGTGAGTTAGGAGTCCTCTCGACTTCTTTTAAGCTGTCCCAGGCTTAGGTGCTACTTTTAGGGCTAAAATGCTTCGTGAATTACTCTTAGTCAAAAAAATTAGGAGTCCTAAAGTTACGAGTGACACGCCCATTATTTTTAGGAGTTGCTCCTAAATTCGCCAGTTAGGAGCTACTTTTAGCCTTAAAATTCTTTGTGAATACGGCCCCTGGTTTTCCCGTTCCGGTTTCACCCTCTGGATTTGTTTGTTTGATTGGACTGATTTACTGTGCTCTGACCTCTTGCCTGTTTTCGACTACGATTGTGGATTACTCTTTCAATAAAACTGCATTTGGATCTTCAACCTTTTTGTCTCAGAACAGTACGTGACAATAAGAATGAATTCTAAAGGATCATCTGACACGGAAGACTAGAGTAATGATGCTGAAAATTCAGCTTTGAAATTAGAAGAATAATATATTTAAAATATATTAAACTAGAGAATAGTTTCATATTGTAATAATTTTTAAACCGTCTATACAATATTTTCAACCTTCTTTCAAAAACACGTAAGTGGATATATCTATAAATGTTTGGATGGAATTTTAAAAATATATTTTGTCTTTCATCCCCCCTTTCTTCATATTCACACCCTCTGCTTTCCAGTTATATTATGTTTTCATTTTGCCTCATTATGAAATAATTGACCTGGTTTGAAATGTAGGCTTGGTATGGTTCCACCCTCTTTCACACAGTATATAGAGGACGATAAACCATGCTGTTCAATCGCACAATCCATTTCAGTGCAAAAAGCTGACCATCAAAGTGTAATAGGATAGGATGAGATTACTTTCTAATTGAGGTGTGATATCAGGGGATATCTTTCCACAGAATATGCTCTTATTTCTCCCACTCAGGCTTAAATCTTTGTGTGTGTGTGTGTGTGTGTGTGTGTTCACAGTCTTACATATCTCTGAGGCTTTTTTTTTTTTTTTTACCATCAAGAGGCTTATCCAGGATTTCCTGGAAAACGGAGAAACAAAGTCTGAAGTAAGAAAACATTAATGACAGCAATAGTGGCGGTGGGCACCATGTGTACACCAGATTAGTGGTGAATTGCTTTTTGGTTGGTGGATGGGATTATCACTGTGTTAAGATTTAATCCCCCATAGAGGGCTATCTGTAGGTCGATATTAAACCTCCAAAGGATGCCAAGGGTGTGCAATAGGAGAAGTGCCACAACTTTTTATGCAAGAGTATATGGATGATGGGTGATATGCCAATATCTTCTAAAACTCTTCTTCCAAATCTGAGCCTTTTAAGCACAAAAACTGTTATCAACATTGATAAAGAAATGTCTCTTGAGCACAAAATCAGCTATTAGAATGACTTCTTAAGGATCATGTGACACTGAAGACTAATGTGTCTTCAATTGATGTGCAGATATCAGTGCTGGACCCAACATCAGAGATGAGCAGAATCTGAGGTGATCCAGCTTCTTCTGGCACAAATGAAGCATCGCTTTTTAGAAAAGCCAAGTTAGATAACAGTGATGCTTGACGCAGCAGATTGTGCGCTGCTGCCATTAAATAATGCATGCATGTAGACATATGTTGTCCCTGTCATAACATTTTGTATCTCTACATGTATAACACAGTCGGATATGAGCTTAAATCCTGGTTGTTTTGTTAAATCTGCTGACATACAGATCTCTTGACAGAGAACATGCACACAACAGCACCTGCTAAAGCTAAGCAAGGTGAGCATATATCTGCTCCATGTCAATAGGATAAACGTTCATCCCAGATGCCGTAAATGAACTACTTGCAGAGGAGAGATTAAATTATGGCTCTCGCTTTGACTGGAAAATGAGAGCTTAAGAACCTTATTGCAATATTGTGATAAATCAGGGAATTATGAAAGGCCAGATGGATGAGTGTGATTAGGGGCCTGTGTAGAGCCCAGCCAAGCATCACTCACCAAGGAACCTTTCTGTCGAGTACCGCCGACACAAAACATTCTTAATCACTCTTTCAAGATTACGGCCGGCCCCCGAGACTACATTTCCACCTTGTCCTGTAGTTAAAGGCTTAGAGCTAAAATTGAGGCTGTTGTTCTCTTTGTGTGTTTCAACTCCAATTGAAACAAGGTTTTGTTTTACTCATCTCTCAGGGAACTGGTTTGGGTCAGCATTTCCATTAAACTGCTTGAAAGTCAAACATCACAGTGAGTGTGTAACTGATACCTGTGAGGGAAACATGAGAATAAAAGAGAACAGGTGTTTTAACACACATGAACAATATATGCTCTAAATACCACCTTATAGTTTATTCCATAAATCCTGCAATAACATCCTTACACACCCATTTCATAAATAATAGATATGATTGCGGTGTTCCACAGGGACCTTTCCTGGGTCACCTAGAGTTTACTGGGGTATATGTGCAGAAAAGGGACCAAACCATGAAACTGTCCACTTTGTGTATCGCAAATATGATTTGTGTGTCCGGTGGTGCTCTTTCGTTTTCCGGAATATCTGCATTGGTTTCTATGTCATTGACGTTGCATTGGTAGGCATATGCTAAAAACAACAACAGCAATGTGGAGGGGTTTTCAAGACAGATGGTGTCTTATTTACAACATGAAAATATGTAGCTACCGCGCTGGACTACTGTGTCTTCTGAGGCAGCGGCAGAAACGTAGGAAGCTGGTATGCACAGATTTATTCCATGCTGTCGTCTCTGCAGGTGTACTGAATTCTGACCCACACCAGATTATTACCCCCCTGAGTCCCCAGAATAGGATTAGGATTAAGTAACCAGGTAGCTGCCTCAACGAGGGGGGTAATAATTTGGCACAACACCGCTCTCAAAATATGTCTCCATTGTATTGTAATTTATTGCTCGACCAGCATTTCGCAACAATACAACCTTGTTTCTGTAGCGTTTCAATGTGACGCGAAATCCGATCAGAGCAGTCAGAATGAAATGGATTTCCAGATTTGCGATTTGAATAGGATTTCAAACCACATATGAATGTACAGTATCTTGAAACGGATTTGTAAAAAAACGCATTTCATGTGAATTATTATTATTATTTTTTTTTGTCATTCACACTTGCTAAATATGATCAGATTACGATCGGATAAGCAAAAAAACCATCGGATTTGGGATGACTTTAGGCTTAAGAATAAATTGTGCGTGATCACTGTTATTTGCATGTGTTGTTAGTGCAGATTTACTACCCGGTTGAATTATATTATATTATTTTTGGAATTATGTTGTGTTTAGTGTTAGTTTAATTCCTATGTGTTTGTTTCTTGTGCTTGAGTTCAGTTTTGTCTTGATTACATCCTAGTTAGTCTCTTTGGTTACGGATTATGTTCAGATGTCTGTCATTAAGTTTCTCTGTGTATTTATACTCCCTGTCTCATTCAGTTCATTGTCGGTTCTCATCTTTTGTGCGAGTAGGTAATGTGTAATGTGTCATGTGTCACCTGTGTATTCTCTTCATGTTCATTAAATAAGTTAGTATCTGATATTCTGCGTCATGATTCTGTTAACTACAACTACAAGTGTGACAGAAGAATTGACCAAAACGGATTGCGAGGAATGCTTTTCACAAAACATCTGGTCACTGGAGGATTATGTACCTGTAATTGACAAGTAGATAATGATATGATTTTCTGTGCCTTCACTAGTGTATTCTCTTTGTGCTCATTAAATAAGTTAGTATCTGATATTCTGCATCATGATTCTGTTAACTACCACTACAAGTGTGACTATTATATTATATTATGTTTATTATATATATATATGCTGCTGAAGTGTTAACGGAATAAGTTTTTCCTGCAATATGCTTGAAAAAGTTGTTGTACCGTTTATGTGAATGTGTCTCAAGTAGCTTCAAAAGAGTAGGCTGATGTCTGATTCAAAGCCTGACATAAAAAGGCCAGGAAAGAATGTTCTGATAACCATTGTGAGAGACTGTCGCTCAGACAGCCCAGTGTGTGAGATGCAGAGAGTCAGCTCCTCCATTCAATGCAACTAATTGAATGCATTTGCTCGTGGCCATCAAACAAATGAGAATTTGTGTCAGGCTGCCGTTGACATACTGAATTGTGATAGATGATGTTCAAGCGTCTGACTCACATTTCATTCAGCTCCGTGAAATGAAATCAAAGCTACTAAAGGGAGGAAAAATCCGTCTGTCACCAAATCTGATCGGCTTGTCCATTTGTCAGCGTACAACTGCATTGAATCGCGTGTCAGATGAGATTTTGAGACGGCATTTCTATTAGAGTTTTGGAGATGAGACTTTATAGGAACATTTCAATTTTGTCTGGAAGGCCCAGAAAAAAAGCGTTGCCTTGTGTTTGTCCACTGGTGTTGTGAATACAACACTTTTCTCTCTGTCCAATCCAAAGGCATGACAAGGACAGTGGCCACTCAAGAGCATGTCTGTGGAGGTGCTCTTCCTCTCAGAATCTTAAAGAGATAGTTTGATGCACAAACTAAACAAAAATGCACATGCGCAACACTCTACCTGCTCCCGAGAGGGAACGCCTATTAAACGTGTGCACGAGAGAGCATGCACGAGCCTAGTTCTCCTCGTGCACGCTCTGTTTACAATTTGCTGTTGGCATGGCTCATACAAGCCTACTTTCCTTTACCTGTTGAGTAGAAACTTCACGACTGAGGCATCAGTGGGAAGCCCAACCTGTGCTTTTAGCGCACACCAGCGTGTGAAATATTCTCCCAAAAACACTCTGGTCTTGTTTCTTTCTTCAGAGGCCTTTCTCTTCTTGTCATACAATTCGTAGACACTTTTTCTCTTGCGACCCTCAGACATTTAGAAAAAAACCCGGTGAGAACGGGCGAGCTTCAATGAATGGCTGAAACCGTAGCTCACCACACATATACACCTGAAAGTGCGCATGCGCAGAAAGCGAAAACTACCTAGGGACGAGCACGTACGACGGCCTTACGTAAACATATCACCAGAATGATTGACAACTAGGAGGACCAATAGTCTTGATGATCCACCCGGAAAAAGAAAATCCTCCCCAATACCTTTAATTATATTTGTAATAAACGGCTAGACATCTGTTTAAAAACATCACAACAATAAAACTATGCTTCTAGAAAATCTGTTGTGTTCTTGTATAAAGCCCTATTCGCACATGACTATAGTTTTCGCAGTGGATGTTAGAGAAATCCTCGTTTCACAAGTACTTTGAGAAAAATACAGATTAAATCTCACACAACCTCTTTATAATTTCCAGAGCAAATTACATTTTTCCAGCAAGCTCAATGGAGAAATCTAATCCCATCAGAATGCAAATGTCTGTGATTGCTGATTATCTCAATGCATCTCCTCATGTTTTTTTTGTTTTTTTGACTAACCTGAGCTATCGTTTCACCTCATCATGCTGCTCCTTTCAATATGGATGGCATCTGACAAAAGAGAAATATAATACATTTAAGGAAAGACGGATTCCTGCAATGTAGGCTACACTCTATGACACTAATCTAAACTAAGACACTATATAAGAGCCACTTTTTGAGCAAGAATCATAAAGTATGCTCTGGCTCATGAGCTGTGTGTCCTCGGGGCTCACTTATAAAACATGTGTATGCACAGATTTGTATGCTAAAATCCACGGCAGCATTCATATTTATAAAAACAGTCTTTGACGTGGAAAAGCGCTTAGTGCCACGTCAGGGTCTAAGCAGACGTACGCACCTTTTCTTGTGGCAGAGTCAGAATACTGCAGGTATTTGGAAATCTAAGCAATTCTTGCCGCTCGCCGTTCTCAAGTAAAGGATTTAGACGTTGACTGGTGCTCTTTTATATGCTAATAACATTAATTATAGGGCATTTACAAGGCGGAGATCTGAAACCATTCAGCTGTGCACAATTTCAAGATCATTTACGATTTATACATTTCACATCTGCAAGAGAGGCGTTGTGCGCATCTCTGAATCAGACGTATGCACATTTGAGAAATGATCGTAAGATCAAATGTAGGATGGTTTCTATGCAACATTTTATAAATGAGGCCACTAGTCTCCTCTCTCGGGCCAGTTTAGCACCCTTACTAGATTAGCAGGCGATGGTCAAGAGTAGAAAGCTGCTTTGGCACTATTGTGACAGCTCCACTCATGACTCAGCACCAGTTCTGCTCTCCTCCTCTCTTGTGCTCCACTAATGATCATTGTAAGAGAAGAGGAGATAGAGAGAGGTGCTATTCTTTCATTTCAGTGCCCTTACTAATGAGTGCCTGTCTCAGAGATGGACCTAAATATTCCTTGAACCTTCAGCAAAGATTAATTTTAAAGACTTTATTACAAAACATACACCATTAAATCATTTGCAACCAAATTGGTGATATTCATAAATATCAAAAATGGCTTTTTGTCACGTTGTTAAAGACCAGGCATTGAATTAAAGCACCAAAATCCCAAAAGAAATATAAATATATATATAAAAAGAGTTTTGCTTTCACTGTTACCACTCATTATGTTTCCTTTAACCTTCCTGAATCTGCAGGGTGGCTGAGATTGTGTGTCATTCCTTCTGTGTCTATAAGGAGCAGCCAATTTAACCATCTTCCTGTCTGACCCCTGAGGACCTTTGAATGCAACTTGGACAGAGGGTTGCTGATTACAGTAACTGGAGTTTGGTGTTCAGGATTGAGGGATCTGAGCACACAAAAAAGGAGTAGGCCAAAGTTTTTTTTTTTTTTTTAATAAACTTTTAATTTATTATTATTTTTAAATTCTGTTTTGCTTGGTTTAGTTTTGCTTTATTTTTTACACCATGATGATACAAAATAAACATTCCTTTTTTTCGTCTTAGTGTTTTTAATGTTTCTAGGATGTTCTGAGTGGTTGCTTGCTGGTCCAAAGCTGCATTTATGTCCACCTTCCCTTGCTAACCTCCCCTAGTTCACTCAAGTATACAGTTTGTTATTGCTTACACTGCATGAGTGTCCACTACTGGCAGAAGTATAGGTTTAAATGGAACGCCCAAAGCCCTTGATCACTTGGAATCTGCTATGGAGCCCTTCATGTGATTTGCTGTTGTGGCTTCACAATCATGTTGCTTGTGGTATATGGATCTTCCTGTAGTGCAAATATGAGTAGACTCGCTCTCTCTGTCAAAATCGAGGGGTTGAGGGTCTGTCTAAATAAACTTTCCTCATCCACTTGACGAAGTTTAACGCAAAAGGGCTGCGGAGTGCTTAGGGAAGTTCACGAGTGTATGTCTAAATGTTGAGTCAAACGCAGCCCAAGTCAAAACAGCTAGATAAAGACCATGCGCCCGCGCACATACGCATTCAAACGCACCTATAAACATGTAAAAACGCATGTGCATGAAGTCACAGTTTGCACAGATTCACGTTTTTGAAGTTTGCATGGAGATGATAATGGTATCGCTTTCAATGTACTTGTGAAACCTACTGCAAAGTTTGCCTTCTCAGGCCAGAGGTGGTGTCGTCATGCACATGAACGGCCAGAACGCATTAGTTAATTACAAATAATTTTTACAACGTACATGAATCAAAAACTTAAGCTATAAATGACTTTCTTCTAGAGCTGCTGTACAGCAAAAGCAATCTTTGTTGCATGCTTTGAAACAATCTGTATTGTAATAAGCGCTAAATGAATGTGACTTGACTTGATTTATTGACTGACATCCAATCACTTAGAAAAGTACTAGCTCTGCACAGTGATTCATGTCTGTGTGGTCTGAGTTACACACTAAAGTTTAATACTTCGTGTTAGGGGTTTATTCCAATCCTTAACACGGGGTAAACTAACACTGATACTTGCCTTAGCAAACACCACCAAAAGTCTATAAAGAATAATGCACCCTCAGAGAACAGAGCTTGGAAATGCACAAGGCAGACCTGAATGACACTGTGTGAGACAGGATTTCCCCAGTGGCCGTTTCTCTCATTATCAGAGCCTTCATGTGCCCAGAGCTTTGAGACTACAAACTGTACTCATTAGAGGGGAAGAGAAGGCAAACCTAGCCCACTGCGTCTGCCCTAAATCTCTGTAACGTCGACTTGCTGTCATTTTTATAGTGCTGATGGAGGCCTGGAGAGAGAGGACAATGGCCTTTTAAAAGATAACAATAAAAGCTTTCAGATGTGTCCCATGCTTCAAATGAGACTGCCTTCTTTTTAAGGGCACCTTTTATACTGGCAGGAGGTTAAGTTTCCCACCTTAAGGTTTTATAAAACAAACACCGCTTTGCCTGTACTGAAATAACTAATAAACTTATTTTGCTGGTATTACCCTCCAACTTTTAACCAGTTTCACCACTTAAACATAAAAAAATATTTGAGGACTCCTTTCATACTAAAAATATTGATATAACATGTACTAGCGATGCGTTTCATTTTAAATGCCAAAAGCTTAAAATTATACGAGCAGTGTCCTTCAATTATCCTTAAAGGCCACTGTCCCGCTTTAACTCTCTGCTTCATTTATCTTATGAATGCATATTAAATTTCAGATAGCCATATGTTTTTGCTTTTGAACTTTATAGTTTGCTCTCCCTTATGTCAGACCATCACCTTAAATTGTTCGTTTATGACAGTGTAAGGTCAGCATTAAAAGCTGAACGGTTTAATATGACCATATAACAAGTGAAATTCTTTTGTGGGGTCATTGAAAACCATTATGAAAATTGGATCAATTTTTCAGTTCATTACTTCATTATGAATTAAACAGCTTTGTTGGCTGGTTTGGCCATTGGAGAAAGGGATGAGTACATTATTTTTAAATTCCCTAGATAATACCACATAAAAGGAAAAGTGGTTATGTTGTCATATCAGAAAATTGTCAGATATGATTGAAGTGACTCCTCATACGGATGCGGACGAAAGTGAGTGAAAATGACCCATAAGAGTTGCTTAAACATTCATGCATTACATCTTTCCTCATCTTTGCACAGACATGGTTTTCATGGGTTTCCTAGTGCTTTGTATTTTGTTGTCGAATCACAGAAGTTATTCAAAATCCGATAACATCTATGCCAGCCCAGGTTTAAGTCTATTACTTTTTTGTCTGCCTGAAAACACAAGGTGTTCCTTTTACTCTGTTGCATTATTTTCCTGTTATCACTGTAAAGCTGTATTGTAAAAAGCGCTTATATATAGCGCTTTATCAAAACTATATCGAAATGATTTGGATCAAAATCACTCTTTAAGATCTTTTTTTCTCTTGTTTTACAGTTTAATGTATGTTAATGTAAGGCCACAGAACATCAGGAGTATGGTAATGCCCACACACACACTTAGGTTTCACTCCTTATTGTCAAAATGTCATCATGCAGTTGTAGATGTGCTGCAACTTTATGTTGTATTATTTTATTGCCGTTTTTTTCTGGCTTAAATCCTATCAAATTTTAGCCTGCATATATTATTCTGTTTCTTTGTTCTAAGAGAAAATTCTTCATTGGGTTCATCTTTCTTTTGCAGCAACATCCTACTCAGTTTGTTGGACAGGACTTTAGGAGATGCTCACACACAGAGCCCTGATGCATGATGCAAGGGGAGCCAACAGTGAACACAGAGGTGTTAATGTGCTCACAAACAAGTGTTATACTCTCACTCTTTCTTTCTCCCACACACATATACAGTAAACAGTAAACACAGCTTGATTATTTACAGTATATTGCATTGAAATCGATTATAAAGTGACAGAAAGGTGAAATATGAAATGTGTATTTGTTTTTATAAATTCTTATTATAGAAATAATATTCAATATATATTTTTTGAAATAAAAATGAGGGTATATACAAAGTATACAGGGTAATAAATGGTCCATTCAGCATTAGTATGGCCAAAGTGTATTTTATCGGAATAGACATTTTCATCAAGTTATTTTTATTATTAATTTGTTTATTTAAGAATTAATATAATTCATATTTTTGAATGAAATTATATACATGTAAATAAAATTATGTATTTACAAAGTATAGTCACTTATAAATAGGTCATTTTTGTTGTTTTTATAATAATAATAATAATAATAATACTATATAATATTTTTAACTTAAATATAAACATTTAAATAAACAAAATTGGGTAGCCTACAAAGTATGTCAGGGAACACCAGACTGGGAGACAGAGATAAGGTTAAACCCAAACTGGGTATTTATCGACAGATGAATTTAACAGCAAGCAGGGAAGTAGGCTAATGGAAACAGTCCGTATAATGAGCAGATGAATGATAGACGTAGCCTATGGTTAAAACGGAGCAGTTTCTCGAGTTTTCCGCGTATTTAGGAGCTGTTTACACGACACCGTTTTCAACTAAAAACGTAACTTAACGTTTCAAAGTGCAAGTTTTTGAAAACGGTCAACGTGTAAACAACAAAAACGCGAATCTCCGAAGAAAATGACGTCATGCACATGCGTATTATGTGTTCAGTCTATAGTGTTTTATTGCATCTAATGGCCTGGCAGCAGAATACAGCGTTTTTAGTCGTTTTCGCGGATCTGTGTGAATGGGGATTGTTTTGACAATGGTGTCCTCTGTACGCGGAAAACTTCTCTGTTTTAAGCATATACCCTCACAGTCTCTTTTTCTTTACCAGATGGCAGAGCAGTGATGACTGGAGCGAGAGAGCACACACCTCTTCACAGTGAGTGGACAGGTAGGCCTATGTGTAATATTCCAAAGAGCAGCTTACAGGAGATGGCTGGAGAAACACAGGGAGATCCAGCAGTTAAGTAGTCTGTAGTAGCCTACGTCTTAGTAGGAAAAGTAACTTTGAGGTGCGTGCTCTTATCCTGGTGCAGATTGTGGTGCTGATGGGAAAGGCAGGATGAGTGCAGGTGATGAACAGGAGGAATACTGGGAAATGTAGTCATTGACTATATGACTGGACTGTTGAAGATGGGCAGATGGAGGGCATACTTGACAGTAGAGACTCTTCAGAGTAATAAATTGGTCATTAAAATACATGTTCACAACTGTTTCTTATTGTCATGTTTTTTTATTATTATTATTTAAAATATATAATACATTTTTAATTTACAAAGTATAGGCTCTTGTCAGAGTAGCAGATTTGCCATTAAAATACATGTTAAAAACTGGTCCTTATTGACATGGTGTTGTGCTATCACCCTTCTCCCACACACATACACAGATATTCTTTTTCTTTCACACCCTCTCTCCATCTTCAGTGAAGCTCATTACAGTGGAGATGCAGCTGGGTTAGAGGCACACACACTCTCACACACTCATACACTCACACAGAGGAACATGTGATGGTGTAAATGCGCTGAAAGGATAATTTGACACCCACTTGTCTATGATAGCCTGTAATTCTCTGACTCTTCCTGAACTCCTCCTTGGCACGCACACATAAAGTGCACTCTTGGTGGAAACTACTGCAGAAATGTCCCGGTCTTCTCTACATTTTTTCCGGATGCAAAAATCCATCCCACTTCTGGATTTATGGCATGTATCAAAGCAATTCACAGCCGCAGCTCAGTCAAAGGTTTAGTGGTGGAAACCTGTGATTTCTGTCCACTCAATTCATTCAGAGCGACAGTGCAATTTGTTTCTCATCGTGATATGGGTGTTTTTTTTCCTTCAGACATGCAAGCAGGCAGCATCATCGCTCAAGGACAATAGGCCTGACAAGCCAATGACGGAGACACACATTTTTCTGTGGAAAATTATTTACCTGCTGAAATGATCAAGAATCAAGATGTCACTTCTTCCCTACAAGGTGCTTTGTTTATGCTGTTGTCCTATCGCTGTTTCAGTTTCCATCTCTATTTATAGATATCTTGTTGGCTTCCGTTAGAAAATGAAGAAATAATTGAATACTGTCTATGTCCAGCGCACATAAAAGTTGTTGTCAATTTCAGGTATGAAAATTATGCAGTTCAATTTCTACTCAAATACAGAAAATCTACATTGATAATACGTCATCCAAATCTTGTGATTTGCTACACTGCAAATAAATCTCTAAACTCTAATCTGCAAATAAACTTGTTGAAGCCAAAATCTGAAAGGTATAAGTCTATTGATTTAAGTTTATTTTTCTTACCCCTTTATTTTATTTTAAGCATAAATCAACCAAAATGTACCAATGTTAATTTATTTTTTGTTAAAAAAAATGACCAGTGTAATGAGAAACTTTAAAGGACTAGTTCAGCCAAATATGTAATTTTTCTGTTTTTCAAAAGGAGTATGTGAAAGGATGAATGAATGGATGGATGGATGGATGCTTGTCCACGTTCACCGTGATTTTTCCAAGTAAGACATGCTCCTGGATCAACATATTTTATCCACATAAATCAGAGGGAAATGATAGGTGAATAACACTGATGTAGAAACACCAAACCCTGCTTGTAAGCCAAAACTTGACATAAACTGTAAATGTGTCCCTCAGATCTGATTGGTTGATTGAAATGTTACTGTATAAAATGTTACTGTGACATGTTTTACATGTTGTCCACAGACTGACTGAATAAAATCAAGGAAGAGGTCTGTGAGCTGCAGGTCTGGTGAGACGCGTGGAGGTTTGATGTATGGCTTCATCTCTGTACGGCAGCAGCTGGAGTCATTGAGGTAATGTAATAACCTACATCACAGTAATGCCAACATGCAGTGCTAGAGAGGACACTGAGTCCGCACAGGCCACCTCTCAGAGGTCTGTCATAGGAGGAGAGCAGGCAGACATACCAATCAGTCACATATCCTACACAGTTGTGAGATGAACATGCATTTTACATCATACCCATAACTAAATTATATTTCAGCATGGCTGAAGTGCTGTATACCAGCATGGTCCATTTTATAATACATTTTTAACATTCTAATGCAGATCGTTTTTTGACAGGCATTAGTTTTTGTTTTCTTTCATGTGTGAAGGATTAATTCACATTCATTCCTGTTATTTTTAAATGCTTAATATTGGACACATTGAAAGCACCACTGAATGCAACAGCTTTCCAAGAGGCACGAAAACTAATAAGGATGATGGGATGAATGGATGGTAAAAGCAAAGTTTGTGTTCGCTAATCTGAATGTGAACAGTGTGTCTTCGGTATTCAAGTAGCTGGCTGCTAGCATGAGTGTCAATGGTACCCAGCAATAAGCAGGTCACACGTTGCCAAATCACAAATAACAGTGCTGTAGCTTTGAGTCTGAGACTGCTGTCACATTTTAGCACTGTACTGAGATTTTCACTGTTTTCTCTCTCTGGATAAACAGTGTCTCCAAAAATATAGAGTGGTGCAGGTATGACGTCACTTTGTAGACCAACCGGCAGTTAGCATCACACTGGTTCCCTCGACCAAAACCCAATAGGATTTTCCCATAGGCTTTTGGATTATCGCTAAAAACAAGCTCTGTAATCAACAAAAGTTTATGATACTTGCACGTTTTGTCCATCAAGATAATTATCACAGATGAACACAACTTTTATGAATTTTGAAGCCTAAATGCAGTCGCCATAAGTAAAAAAGCTAAAGGTAGGCTATAAACGAACTACACCACGGTCCCACAAATTCAACGTCACCACCACTGAGCTTCCGACAACTCTTGCAGTTTTTATCTAAAAGCATTTTCACAGAACGTTTGAGTTAGAATAGTTTGTAAGAGCACAATTATAAGCATAACTATGCTTTAAAAGCAGACTGAGTTTACCTGTTCAGCGTGATGATGTTGAATCTCTTCGACTGTCTCTGTAGTCCCATTTAGCCACTTGTTAGCAACCGCCTATTACAAGACACGAAACAGTAATATAATAATATACATATTTTAAAAGTATTGTTGTTATTATGAATAATAATAACTTTTTTTGTCTTATACTTCTATTATAAGTTGACAGTGGGGTTTAAAAGACAATTCATATTCAGTAATATTGATCTGACTGCACTAACACTATTGGATGAGCACAAAACTTGATAGCAGCACTATTTTCTGCTGAGCTGCTGAATTAAACTCATTTCATAATTGATGGACTTTACACAGTTTTTAAACAGAACTGAATCAACACCGATATGACTTCAGCTGAATAATGAGTCTATTATCATTTTAGAGCTGACTTTGGATTTGTCTCATATTTGAAGTTTGCATCATTGAATCGTTATTTTCCTGTTTATCACTGTAAAGCTGCTTTGAAGCAATCCGTATTGTACAAAGGTGACTTGACTTATCTTTCTTTAAATTTATAATGCCTCTTGGTTTGATTGTATTATCTAAAGAAATGACGTTCATATATTTTGAACGTGACTTATTGACAGGAAGTATTCAAATACTTTTCGGGGACCAATGTACCTATGTGATTTTCTTAATCCCCCTAATGTCCTTCTATTTCCCTTTGCCACCCTGTGTGTATGTGTGTGTGTGTGTGTGTTCTGCCACTGTGTGTTGGGACCACAGGTCTGGGAGGAAAAACAGAAGAGGCCCCCTAATACTAATAAACGAGTGTGACTTTCTCTTTGCCTCTCTCGCGCTCCCGAGCTTGCCCTCTGGGATAGCAGAGAAAGGCTGAATAATTGGAAAATATCCCTGCCTCCTATTCCGGAGAGATCCTTCTATTTCTCTCTCTCCATCGTCTGCCTGCACAATGAGATACTGTTCTCATTTTGCCTCTTAAAAGGAACAATTAGCCTGGTTCGGGTATGTGCGCGCGCGCATGCTTTCAAGATGGGGGCTGAGAGAATATGCAGTATTTACATATCTCTATGTAAATTGTGTATTCAGATGGCTGAATGTCGCAGTGCCAGGGAAGAGGGATAGGTTTGGGCGGCTCATCTGTGTCTCTTTCAACTCGCTTGCGAGCGCACACCCCCCGACACATGCTTTGAGCTAATGGCCCTTCTGTTATTGGACATTCAGCAGACCCAGTGCAGCATGTACGACAGGAAGCGGAGTGTTGCGAACTTCCTTTCATGCCATAAAACGGTGAAAGAAAAACATAGCACTTCTACCTCTCTTCCACAATCCATCCTCTCCTCTCCCCCTCCTCCCCCCTCCATTTATTCCTCCCAAAGGCCTGTGAGGAAAACCCTTAAACATGCTTTTGAAGTAAAAGCTTTTTTTGTGATCTTGACGAGAGGGTGCAGGAGGTAATGGAGCAGTGTTGATTCACTGAATGGCAGTCTCACAGTTGGGTCACGGAATGTTTCATGTTCACCCTTGACACTGTTTTAGGGAAGCTGTTTTACCCATTTAACTTTTCATCTTTGACTCACTATACATGAAACAAAGGCAGGCTTTTATAGATCACCCATCAACTCAAATTTCTTGACAAGAAAACATGTTGGAGATCTTTGCTGAAATAAAATAGCCAGATTCAAACTAAATATGAGCATCAAACATGTAGAATTTTGGTAACACTTCATTTCCACTTTAGACATTCTCCTAACTGTAAGTAACTTTGCAACTACATGTCAACTAACTCTCATTAGAGTAATAATAGAGTATTAGTAGACTGTCTGCTTAATATCTGCTATTTTTATAATATCTCAATGCTCTCCCAACAGCCATTCTACTGACTATAAGTAACTTTGCAACTATGTCAACTTATTATACTAAACCAAACCATAACACCCAAACCTGTCTATCTGTTGTTCTGTATGTATGCCCTTCATCCATCCATCCATCCTCCATCCAGCTATTCATCTGTACTTTCCATCTATATTTCTAACCATCCATCCATCCATCCATCCATCCATCCATCCAGCTTTTCATCAGTACTTTCCATCTCTCTTTCTATCCATACATCCATCCATCCATCCATCCATCCATCCAGCTATTCATCAGTACTTTCCATCTCTCTTTCTATCCATACATCCATCCATCCATCCAGCTTTTCATCAGTACTTTCCATCTCTCTCTCTATCCATTCATCCATCCAGCTATTCATCAGTACTTTCCATCTCTTTCTATCCATCCATCCATCCATCCATCCATCCATCCATCCATCCATCCATCCATCCATCCATCCATCCATCCATCCATCCATCCAGCTTTTCATCAGTACTTTCCATCTCTCTTTCTATCCATCCATCCATCCATCCATCCATCCATCCAGCTATTCATCAGTACTTTCCATCTCTCTTTCTATCCATTCATCCATCCAGCTTTTCATCAGTACTTTCCATCTCTCTTTCTATCCATTCATCCATCCAGCTATTCATCAGTACTTTCCATCTCTCTTTCTATCCATTCATCCATCCAGCTATTCATCAGTACTTTCCATCTCTCTTTCTATCCATCCATGCATCCATCCAGCTTTTCATCAGTACTTTCCATCTCTCTTTCTATCCATTAATCCATCCAGCTATTCATCAGTACTTTCCATCTCTCTTTCTATCCATCCATCATCCATCCATCCATCCATCCATCCAGCTATTCATCAGTACTTTCCATCTCTCTTTCTATCCATCCATCCATCCATCCATCCAGCTATTCATCAGTACTTTCCATCTCTCTTTCTATCCATCCATCCATCCATCCAGCTTTTCATCAGTACTTTCCATCTCTCTTTCTATCCATTCATCCATCCAGCTATTCATCAGTACTTTCCATCTATCTTTCTAACCATCCATCCATCCAACTATCTTCTGTATGTCTGTCAGTTGTTCTGTTGTCCTCTCTGTCTGTCAGTCAGTCAGCCTTTCTATAAAAATGACATGAATCTGTTTTTTTGGGACTTTGGCAAACAAGCATTCCATATTTGATCCAGAACACTCTCGCAACCACATAGCAATGCCATGAAACCTACCCAGATTTGATGAGTTCTGCATAGGCAACTTATTATACTATACTATACCGAGGGGCGGCAGTGGCTCAGTGGTTCATGTAGATTGTCTACAAACCGGAAGGTTGGTGGTTCAATCCCCGGTTCCACCTGACCAAGTGTCGAGGTGTCCTTGAGCAAGACACCTAACCCCAGCTGCTCCCGACGAGCTGGATCGCCTTGCATGGCTGACACCGCCGTCGGTGTATGAATGAGTGAGTGAATGGGTGAATGTGAGGCAATATTGTAAAGCGCTTTGGTGGCCATTGGGTCTTTGAAAGCGCTATATAAATGCAGTCCATTTACCATTTATACTAACCCAAACCCTAACATATAAACCTGGCTGTCTATCTGTATGTCTGGCAATCGTTCTGCTGTTTATCTGCCTGTATGTCTGTCTGTCAGTCAGCCTTTCTATATAAATGATATGAATCTTTTTTATTATAAAAAAAACTCAACAATTTTAAACAAGGTCTTTGGCAAACAAGCATTCCATATTTAACCCATATTTAATGTTGCCACCCTGGAGACAGCCCAGTTTTGATGAGTTTTGCATAGGAAAGCACTACTCACATTTTCAGAAAAAAAAGTTACATTTATGTAAACTACAATAAAAATAATTTGTCATGGCATTTTGCTGATTTTTTCGCAATTATGACAACAAACCATGCTCAGCATCCATTTGTAATATATACAGTAGCTGTTTCTTTCATTCATGCTTGTATCTGTATCTCTGGATATATGTGTGTGCTGATATTTCACAGAATATACAGACAAAGTCAACTCCAGACATGGATTGTAGTTATCCGTAGAAATAACATAAGCAAAGAAGTTTGACTTGTTTATATAAGGGACAGCCACCTGTCACTAAAGTGAACATAAAAGGGTGGTTTGATCCACATAAATAGACACGCTTGTCGGCATGCTGAAAAGTGAAAACTGTTTTTGAAAACTGTAAGAATAAATATTGCGGTGAATGCTACAATGATAGATTTCGTCCTCACACTTTTCCACAGTACATATATACATGTATTTGTCACGGTGGAGAGAATGACAAGGAATGACAGGGGAGTTATCAAAACCTCATCCCCTGAGTCAGAGACACAGATGGTTGTTAAAGTTGGTAATAATATGCTGGCAGAGGTCCATGTGTTACTGTGTGACTGTCAGCGCATACAGGGAGCAGAACAAGAGGAATGAGTGGCATTTAAACCATAATGACAGATTTTAAAGGGTTAGTTTGGGTTAGTAAATGAAGACAGATTTATTTTTTATTTATTTTTTTGATAAGGTTTTACAAGAGATGGGTTCTTAAAATTGCTTTTGAATAGTGCTGTTGTTTGTGTGTGTGGTAAACCTTTAATTGTCTGCAATGTGATGTTTTCCTCTGGGCTAGAAAGACTTCAGCTGTACTGACAGTGTGTTTGATAGGTGTCTGGAAGATTCTGAGCTGATGGGCCGCAGGGGAGTCACTTCTTCTTGAGGAATTTTATTTAGCTGCATCTAATTGAGTAGTTTTTTCTTTAGAGGATGGACATTTGTTTACTCGCTTTTATGGCTTTGGTTTCAGTTTTATTAGCAGTCTTTCCTGATCAATACTCTTCCTTGATTTACAGATTCTCCAGTTGCTCCTGTTTTAGTAGCCTTTGCTATTTAAAATGTTCTATTAAGTGTCCTCCAGTATTCTAGTAAGCAAGTGATTTCTACATTTAAGGTCAGTTGAGTGCTTATCTGGCTGTTTGGAATAAATGTTTTTAGGTCTGAAAAGTAGACCGTTCTTCTGTTCAAAGCTGACAGTCGTCTGTTAGAGAGCAGTTGGCCTTGGATGTTGTGTAAATGGTCTGTCAGTATTGTGTATTGTGTATTCTGAACTGCACTCAGCTTCCTGCTGCATATAAATATGAGGAAATGCTAACATTGCTTAAACATCATTGTTGCATGCAGTTAATCATTTTGTCCATAGGGGCTGGTGAATAAATTACTTCACTTTCACTTGTAATGCTCTGCAGTTAAGACTGCATTAGGGCTAAAAATAAACAAGCTTTCCAAAGGCAAGCACATCCACCACTATATATAAACATATGTTGATGCTGTGTAATGTGAAATTCTCCATGCTGATTTCTGAGTGTGTTATCAGTGCAGAAATATAAGCCTGTGTTTCCAATATGACAAGATCTCAAAAAGGAGAAAAAAATTGTAGCTGACATTGATCCAGACGTGCCAACAAGTGAAATGTGGACATATTTGCTTTGCTTTCTGAAATGATACACACTCAGATTTTTGCCACTTTTCAGATATGATCAAGATATGATTAATTCAAACACCCATGCGATTTCATTCCTGAATGAGAATGATTCGGCTGTCTATTAAACCTTTGACTAGTACAATCACAGCGAACATTCAAAACAGCATTGGTGCAGTCATTGAGCCAGAGAGAGTAGATGTCGGCTTCTTTTAAACCACACAGAATCATTATTTCTGTAATTCAATTACAATAATTCAAATAATCACATAAGGACTGGGAGTTTGTAGTTTGGATATAAACGCTGATGTCTATGATAGAGTAATCACCTAATAAAGATTGCATAAATTTCATCGTTCTGCCAGTAGGTATTTGTCATTGAATCATTTATTTAAGAGATTCGTTCAAAAACGCAGATTCCTCCAGTAATGAAACGATTGAAGTCTTTATAAGTGAGTCAATGAATCACTGAATTCATTCATTCAAACCGTAAAAAAAGTCATTAAAAATGAATTGAATACGTTTTAAATAGACTGTTGCTATTAACATTTTGTCAGAACCTCTAATAAATGACATGTTTTTGTTTAGTTGTCTATTCAGAATTGTGGGAGATTTGTGATCTCTTAAACAAAAACAATCGTGATTCTGAATTTAGCCAGAATCGTGGAGCTCTACAGTATACTCTTTTTTAACTTTTTTTTTAATAGTGATGCCAATCCACATCATATAGCCTAATGAATAACTTCTGACAGAATCAAAATATTAAACCATTAGAAATGGAAAAATATCTGAATATTTCAGAGAATGATTTCCTTTCATCATCTGCCTTTTTCATCAGCCTATTTAGAGTGTTTTACTGACTAATTAAAAACCCACAAATGGACGACAAAATCAGTCCCGCCCATCTGGTGTCAAGGAGACAGCTGTTACATCCCTTCTCTCCCGGGGAGCAGATAGAAGAGCTCGCTCTGTTATTTCAGACAACATCGATAAAAACACTATGGATACACAGCATGCAAATCGTTACAGTGACTCTCCATCGGGTGCCAGAAAGAATGAAAAATCTTTATAGCTAATGAAAGTGCAAATGAGGCATTTGGTTAATGATGGGGTGAGGACAATATTGGCCTGATTGCACGAGAATGAATTAAGCAATGCGTGTTATGCTCTGAGATAATTGTTGCTTTAAAAATCAATTTTATAGAGATGCGCAATGCTGCGATTTTAAGTAGAAACGTTCCTTTTCCTTCCTTCTCGCACAAATATTTACTTGATACATTCACATTATTATGCTTGAGTGTATTGGTCTATTAATCAAAGGCAGAGGAGCGTAGTTATAGATCTATACGCTATATAAATATCCTGTATTGTACCGTCCCAGTCTTTAGAACACACTGTATTAGCTGAATAAATTTCCAGGACTGCAGGACCTCTAGTAGAAAATCCATATCTTGATGCTTGACAGTTTACATGGTAGAAAGTGGTGCAGAGTCATACTTGCTTGAAGCGTTGCATTGTGCTCCTTTTAATGAGGCATGAATGTGGAGTAAATGGTTGTGTGTTTTCTATCAGGATGCGTAAAAGATGGATTTAAACGCATCTAGTGGATGAAATCACTCATGCTAAGCTCCTTCTACACAGAGAATTTCATATTGGTTGTTTCTTACAAAAATTACAAAAATTACAAATCAGATATCCAAATTGCTTTTTCCAGCATTCTGCCTCTCGGGTCCCTAACCTTATGAAATAACTTGGTCTGCATTGATTTTACAGTATGTTTTATTGCATGAAATTAGTGTAAAACATAATAAAATCATGATTTTTTTTTACAGTATGCCTTTCTTCCTGTTTTATTTATTTATTTTAATAGTGATGCCAATCCACATCCTATAATGAATAACTGCTGACGCAATCAAATATATAAAGCATTAGAAATGGGTACATATCAGAATATAACACAGAATTGTTTACCTTGAGTATCATAAAGTCTCTCAGGGAGCATTTTACGCCTTCTAGCACCAGAGGTACCTCTCTTGAGCGCACAAACATTTTGAATAAGTAAAGTTAGGCTCTGGTTTCAGTGCGGTTTGATACGGTAGCAGGGGTACGTTAGGTCACCCCTGGGTTGTCCTAAAGTGGAAACCTGTTCATGTTATATATTGAAAGCAATATTAATAGTATAAAGGAATGAAAAACAACATCTGACTTATTCAAAATATGTAAGCATAAATGATGTGTTTGAAGGCTTAATTGATTGTACATTTTGCCTAATAGCAGTTACTAATTGTCAAATAACTGCATAGTATTAGAGGCATATGCACAGCCTGAGGGTAATACAGTGGTACTAGATGCACGAATTGAAAATGTTAAAGGGAAACAGGTGTTTGATTATGCAGTGACTTTTTTAAGTGTTTCATAGTATCATTAAACACTTTAAAATGCATTGTGCATTGATAAGATGCACGGTTCAAAAGAAACTTATGCTGCTCTTTAGCTGGATCAGAGTTCTGGTTGAAAACCTATGTGTTGCCAAATTAAGATTTAATAGCCTGTGCAATTACTAAGTCTGATTAGCAGCCAGTAAGTGTAGGTGCTGTAAATTTCAGGATTGTTTTCACTGATTCATGGGTGCCAAGAAGGCCTGAGTCATCTCACTGTGGTTGGACAGAGGAAAGAACATAAAGGGACAATGTGCCTTAAATAAATCAAGAAATCAACTTTGCTTATGCAGTGATTCAGCATGTGAAGTATATTGAATTTTTGTCTTGTCAATGTATTGTAAGGCTGTAAGCAAATGTTCTTTGGAAATAAAGAGAAGTTATAAATAAGGAGCTAGTTTCCTAGCTGCTGCAAGTTTTAAAGCATCAACTTAAATAGGCCTACATGTAGGTTAATTGATCCACATTTAATGCACAAGTCAATTAATCATGCAATACAATACACAATGGTTTTCATTGTCATAATCTGTACAAAAGGCAGTGTAATAGGAATGTTTAAAGACATTTTAGAAGGTCTTAAGAATGGAACAATAGGCTATAAATATTATGTATATATGCACTTTAACTTGTAATTACATTTTTGTGGTCTCGTACGTTTAGAGACACAATTGAACGTTCTTTAGGCCTATAGTAGGCTATGTGTAGAATCAATACGGAATTAAAACGTCTTAATACTTCTGCTTTGTTTAAGCCTTTATAGCGGGAGTCAAACACCCTAATTCGCACCCTAATGGTATGCTAAATTACATTTGGAGTGTTTTGTAAGATATAATATCTCCATTCCTAGAGCTTCCAAACAAATGTTTTTTTTGGGGTATGGACTGATGGGGCACTGAACCCAAGGAGTCAGTCCTAGAGCTCCTCCTGTCTGATTTTAGGGAAGAATTGGGTCTATTGGAGACGTCAAATAGATTTTTTAGGCGTGCCGAAAGATCACCACATACACAGTACAATCCACATGGGATGATCATAACAAGCAGCTGCACAAATATGATAACCAGTGTTTTGCCAGTTTATCTCTTTTAATTATTTTTATAACTGTATCCACTGTACGTCCGACTGACTGCACTGTATTCTTCCTTTTGATTCTAAACTGAACTCAAATGGCACTGAGAATTGGGTAAGAGAGAAACATAAACCACTTAATTGGGGAAATTGAAAGATGAAACAATGCTGATGAGCTGGGTCTGTGGTGGAGTTGTGAGTTTGATGTGTCAGTTAAACTCGAGGTTCTGTGGGGTGCGGACTGATGGGACAGTGAACCCGAGGTCAGTCCTAGAGCTCCTCCTGTCCAATTTTAGGGAAAAATCAGGTCCATTGGAGACGTCCAACACCACAGACACAGTGTAAGAGTAAAACTATATGCAAAACAAGATACACCGGTGTTTTGCCAGTTGAGAAGTTTATTCTATGTATCATCTTTTTACTACTTACTTTACTACTACTTTATAACTGTTTAATTTATCTCTTTTAATTCCTTTTATAACTGTTTGAATTTCCCTTTCTTTTATTTTGTGCTTATTTTCTATGCAAAGCACTTTGAATTGCCATAGTGTAATATTTTAAAATGTAAAGCATTTTGAATAACTGGTTTAATTTTCCTTGCTTTTATTTTGTGATTATTTTTATTCCTTTCAATGTAAACCACTTATGTATACCATTTACACTTACACATACCATAGTGTATGAAATGCTATATAAATAAACTTGCCTTGCCTAATTTAAGTCATCAACCAAGTAATCAGCACCATACAGAATACAATGATTGTCATTATTTTGACAATCAGCGCAGATGGCAATGTAATGGAAACGAATGGTATGCTAAATTACATTTAGAGTGTTTTGTAAGATATAATATCTGAAAGTAATGAATCATGCATTTAAGCCGAGAGATCTGTATAGAGAGCGCAGCACTATATGCGCTGAGGAAGCGGATCGCCTGTAAAGCGGCACTGCGGCAGTACTGTATCAATCCGCCCGGTCCCCGCTCGCTCTGGGATCCTGAAGCACGGACTCGCGGAGAGGAGCAGCTTCGCTTCCTTGCAGGATTTATTTGTTTGTGGAAAATTTTCTCTTTTGTTTTCCGTTCTAGAGCAGCGCGCTTTCCGAATGTCGACGACTCGCTCGGACGGCCCTTCTCCACTCGCCAGGCTTTGCATGTGTTGCTTTTGTCCTGCAGGAGAGAAGGCAGGCTTTGTGTTTTGGTGGATCTAGAGCTGAAGGAGGCAGTGCCAGGCGCTGCTGCTGCTGCTGTGGGCTGGACCTGCCACGGTGCGTGAGATTTACTGACGGAGAGAGAAAAAGAGAGAGACAAAAAAGACTCGTGGAAGACAGCGAGAGTAAAGGGAGGGCTGGCAGGGAGTGTAAATACATTAAAACCATTTATATATTTCATGTGTGAGTGCGCGCGGGCGCGCGCGTTTGTCTGACAGGAGTGCCAGCACAGGGCATCATCAGGTTCAAGGGATATGTGATTGGGAATAGCTTTGCAGTAATAGCCGACCTGTACTGTTGATCATTGCTGTTGGTAAAATGTTACTGGGATGCATAATTCATATGGAAAAAGTCAGATTGCAATGCTGATATTCAGTGTTTTGGTAGTGGTGGATTTTTAAGGCAGATGAAGGTTGGTGGCTAGTGAAGTTTAAGTTGATGAGTGTCTATGATGTCATAATGTAGCTGCTGTAGAAGTTTACATTGATGATTGATTATAATGTCATTATTGCTTTACTAAGGTTAACATTTATGGCTATTTGTGATCTAACATGTTTGTCATCTGATGCTGTTTGATGCTTGATTATGATGTCATAATGTAGCTGCTGATTTGGTGAAGGTGTAAATCAATTATTATTAGTTATGAAGTCAATGTTACTACTGTAAGTGCTCATGTTGTCTAGTAAAGTAGATTTTTTTTAGCCGATAACCAAAATGTAGGTGTTTATGTTATCTGATAATGTTTTAGGTAATGCTTGATTATGATGTCAGTGTAGCTGCAGATTTAGTGAAGTTGATGGATGATTATGATATCATAATGTACTGTAGATTCTATATGTGTTCTGTCAGTTGTTGAAGTTGATAGCTGAATATGATGTCATAATGTAGCTACTGAAGGTGTTAATGTCGGCTGGTGATGATCATGATGTCATCAATTTGACATCATATATGACATCATGCATTTTAGCCACAGCCTTTTGGTAGAAAAAGATGATTCTAATAAAAAGCTTCATTAGTTTAAAAACAAACAAACAACTTAAGCAACTTTATAATGACAGAACATGTATGAACACTGCAATTATTTATTATGTTGCGCAGACTTGTCTCTTTTTTTTAAGATTAATGAAAAAAGAATGCTTAGAAAGAATAATTTCAGAGGCTGTGCTGGCCTTGGTTTGTTAGTATTCTAATTCTAATAACCCGTGTTGCAGAACCTGTACACTTCTCTTTGACAACCCTGAATTTAGTTGTATTGAAGGTTTTTAGTGTTTTATCTATAGTTTGGTGACATTGGGAAATAAACAGAGGAACCCTAGTAGAGATTGTCAGTAAGGTGCAGAATGATTTTTTGTGGCTCTTGGTTTTGTACTTAGATGTAACTCTTTAGAGTAGATGACTAGAAGTAAGCCATAAATGTTCTGTCAGTGTACTCAGTTGAACTAAAATTTGCTGTGAGAAAATGACAATTTTTTTCTCTTGATCTACAGCTCTGTTAAGAAAAATGAATAATTTTACTCCGCCTGTCTCCGGTTATAGCAGTCTCAGAATAATGACTGTGCAGGAGGAGAAATATAAGCTCTTGAATCTGTAATACAGGAGATCTAGACTCAGCTCTGTAAATGACTCATTATATGATGTATTTATTCTGCAAGAACGCATTTTGAATAATTTTCTACAATAGATTTTGTTTTCTTTCAAGAAACTGTAAGATCTAGGAAGATGGGAATGTGAAAGTGACTATAGTCATTGTGGAATTAGATCAAAAGGAAAGCATCTTAAGATGATCTCTTGCAGAGAGTCCAAATGTATTATGAAAATTGCTTAATTCATTTGCCTGCATGATGTGTTCCTACTTCCTATGTATAGCTAAGTGTGTGGATTCTGGGAATGCTCTATAGAAAACATTTCAAACATCTGCTCTTTATCTCTTTGACTTGTAGGATGGGAAGGTGTCAGACTGCACTTAAACAGAGTGTTGGGTCCGTGAGGACAGCCATGTGGAGACCTGTTACAGCTCTGTTGGAAGACACTTCAAGTGATCTGCCAGTTTGTTTCCCTTAAACGTGGGCAAGTTTGGATTCTTTCCAGTTTGGCAACCCTTAACAGGATTCTATTTTGGATTTTTGTGCTTGTGGATATATGCATTTTTCTTCTGGAATCTCATGTGCGTATTGCATTTCAAGCAAAGTCACATAACATCAGCCGGTTGTGGAATTTGGATAATAGCGCATCTCACACTGGAGTTCAGTTATTAAGCTTTCAGTTACAGGTGTTTGGTTGGGAATTGTGCGAGTTCTGCATCCACAACTGAGCTTGAGCCGAGAACCTCCTTTCTAGGAAGTGTTCGTTTGAGTGTGTCATCTGGTGAAATGGATGGCCCGCGGTGCAGCGGGATCCGGAAAAAGCGGAAGTCTCGGTCCGTGCGAGACCGGGAGCGAATGTCTAACGGGATCAGGAATAACCATGTCCGGGGACCGGTGATTCGATTCTCCTCGGATTCTGAGAGGGAAGACCGCACCAACCCCTCCTCCTCCTCACGACCCAAGCCACCGAGGAGGAAGAGGAAGGAGTCTACCTCTGCTGAGGAGGACATCATTGACGGATTCTCAATATCAGGATTTATGACGTTGGAAGCTCTTGAGGTAAGAGACCAGGGTAGTCTTGTACTGCGGACTTCGTGTGAATGTGTTTTTGACTGCTGTTTGTGGAAGTGCTTGTTTGATTTGGCTGTGAAAAGCTCAGTGGCGGTATAATGACTGGTTTATTATTGTCTGTAGACTGCTTCTTTCTGGACTCTAATTGCCTGGGTCTGTTTGCACAGTATTGGATTTTCTGTTGTTCCACTGTGAGAGTGTTTGTGATTCAAGCAGATGTGGCTTTATATGCCATTTTCCTGCCAAAGGCGTAAGGCACGTCTGAATTTATGTACTTGTGCATTATTCAATGGCATTTTGTATGACAAATACTGTGTGTGTAGAGTGTTCACACTGGAAATTCCAACAAGAAGTGCACTTCAAATACTGTACTTGGATGATGCACTTATTTAACTAAAAAACAAAAGTGCGGAACGTGACAATTCATGCACTCAACTATTACAGCTTTCCTTATGTAGAAGAAGACAAGGGACTATAGTGTGACTTTTGGGACACAACTGTTGTTGAGGATATCCCTGCTTTAAGATGCAGTTTCGTGAATATTGTTGACTGTTTTAGATCGAACTTGATGTTTGAATACTAATAATCTATTATAACTGTTCTTATACATAAATCATCATAAAAGGATGTTATATTTAGCAAAAGGTGTTCATGTCTTCTGGTGAAGTTGAAGAATGATCATCAGGATGTCATAATTTAGCTATAATTGTAGATGGTTCAGATGACATAGGCCTATTTCAGTCATAGATTTAGATTTTAGTCAGAGACTTTTGGTAAGAAAGATGATTCTGATAGATTCATTAGTTAAAAAAAAACGGACACACACAGAAACAAAATAATTAAGCATCTAGATCTCTAACTCCTTTTGACAGCATTCATATTGAAACTAAACAAGCTGCTTTGGTCTGTTACACATATTATTTGCAGATTGATCAAATGGATACTGTTTATTATTGTTCTGATTACTGGTAAAACTGAGTTTAAGGCTTTATACAGCCATCAAGTGAAGTTGGAAATATGTTACATGCATGGAAATAACCAAGTGAAATCAGTTTTACCAGTGGGAAACTCAGAATTTGACAATTATACCTGAGTTTTGTTGTTTAAAAGGATAGGTTGAAATACATGACATAACTTTTAACATCTGAACATATTTGAAAACACTAGCCATCATACACTTTCCGACTTTGTAAATGATTACAGCGAAAAACTGGGCATTATACGACTAAGGACTTTCAAAGTATCAAAGTACTTTCAGTTTTCTGTGAAATCTGTCATCTCCGACTGCCTAAAATCTGCAGACTGGCGCAGACTTTTTGTCGCAACTATTGTCGACTCATCTAGATTCTAGACTGCAGATTGGGGCAAAAATCTGAGCAAAAGTCATGTAGTGTATTCCAGACGTAAGACGCTGGAATGGAAAGCAAGGGGTCAAGTTTTTGATTGGGGTCCTGCTAACAAATAGCTTTTTCCATTTATAAGAGCCTCTTGGCGGAAAGCAGTAAATGGTCAATTAAAATTACCAGGCTGTCTTTCAATAATATTATTTTCATTATTTAATATTTTTATTTATGTTATTATTTATTACATATGATTAATTTTGTCATATTATAGGCCTAGTTAAGTAATATAAAGCTAATTACTCACCCTTCGCAGTTTGCAAGTTTCATGATTTTTTAAATGCTATGCATTTAATAAAACATAGATCGGGGATAAGTAATGCAGGTGTATTCACTTATGGTATACAGTGATTTTTTTCTTTCATTCTCTGTTACTTCTATATTTTGTTTCTGACTTTTGATGTGTCATATCGTAGGTGCTTACCAGGAGCACTTGAAGGCAGCATTGGCCCTCGCCATTGTTTTATTTGTCAGTCTTGACAGGACATCTGTAGAGTGTCATTCTGACTTTCAGCATCGCTCTTGCTGTTAAAAGCCCAACAGTCTGACACGACAAAGCTTTGCACGCTTTACCCTCACATCCCCTACAGATGCTGTTGCATTGTGTTGGATGTTCACTACAGTAATCTGTGAAAGGAGCCCGTCAGCAGCTTACACTGTCACGCTAGCGCTATGAACCGCAGGCGCAGTTCTCCAGGGGTGACATCTCATTCACCGCTCTTCACTGTTCTGGGATCTGTGACTTATAGCCGCCCCCTGCATGCTCTCTCATCTTGCTTCATTTAGAAGTTCACAGAGCAGGAGACCTTGGTCTAGATCCTGCATGTCAATGATCAGCTCCATTCTCATTCATGCAGCTCAGATGATCATGGGACTTAATGAGCCAGTGCAGCTAGGCAAATCTAATGTATGTTGTCCTATTCTAGTGTAATTATTGTGTTTTTTTTGCCATTGTTATTAATAGTGATTATAGAAAAAGGAATATAAATGATAAGAGGATACTGGATATGGAAATGACACAACCTAGACTCACATTTTCCGTATTTGAGCACCAGAGCTCAATGCATCAGCGCAAACTGCAATTCCACAACGGCAAATTTATTGAATTATCATCATGTGAAATGAAAGCAGTAGGGGGATGTTAATATTGGTTTTGCTCTGATTGCTTGCTGTTCTGATTTTGGCCCAAAAATGTAGCAGCAATTTTTTGTCCATATCCACTTTTACAATATGTCAGAGCCATCTTACTTTTACCCAATACACCTATTCTCTCTTTATCCCATCTCATTTAAACAGTCTCTCTCTCTTCCTCTACCTCACTATTTCTATTTCTTGTCCTTCTTTTACAACAATCCCTTGATGGTTTCAATTTGAGCAGGAATTTGTCCTCAATTTGCCAGGAGGGGCTTGAAGAATTCGTACAGGTATCCCCAAATGACACATTGAAATCCAACTCGTTCCACTCCAGTGGACAGACTCGCATAGGAGTGAGCCATCAGCGACCGGGTGTTTATTAATGCTGCTTAGTGCTGGAGCGACAGGCCTGAGAGGCAGTGTTTTACACCACTTTGAGAAATTACTAAATCATCAGGCTCGGGCCGCCTCAACAAACCTCCTCCCCCTTGGTCCCTGAGCACAAAGTTGCCACGTAATCGTTTCAACCTCCTCCCCCTTGCCCGCCTCTGCATCCCCAATTCAATATTACTTAATGCCTGCACCACTGGTGCCCTTAAACCACTTTATGTGATCATTGTGTTGTAAAGCTCCAAGCTCATTTGATTGAGAACAGCAGTCACCCTGCCTGCGTTCCCCACTCCATTGATCCACTCGTAAGAAAACGGTTAAGTCAATGTAAATAATACTAATGTTCTAGCACGTGCCTGACGCAAAACAAAGCATTTGTTCTACACAATGGTTTTTCTCTTTCAGCTGGCGATCAAAATAGCTTTTCTGATCTTAATGCGAACACATCTAGCCTAATGTTTCTTTTTGTGTTTTCAACTCCATTGTGTTCTCTTCTTTAGCTAAATTGATGAGTGGCATGTTAATGATTTCAGACCGAGCTTTTATCATTTACAAATATTTACACAGCCTGCAATAACTTAAATGCAGTTCTAGAAAAAAAAAAAATTAGCATTTCAGAAAGAGACAGGGAAAAGACAGAGCGGGGACCCATCGTGCCAGGCAGTGGATGGTTGAAAGTGGAAATTAGGTCATGGCCGGAGGAGGGGTTGGCATGAGGCCCAGAGGGGCACATCTTTCGTCTTTCGCCTAATGCCACAGCAAGACAAAAAGCATCCTGACAACTTGTAATTCATTTGAAATGAGATTGAACTCTCAGTGTTATGCATTCATGAAAGGTTACGGTCAGGTAAATGTGTTGCAGTAAGTGTAAATCGTCTTCATAATGTAAATTGTTTTTGATAAAAGGCATTAAAGGAATAGTTCACCCCAAAATGAAAATGATCCCATAATCTTCTCACCCTCAAGTCATCCTGGGTGTATATGACTTTCTTCTTTCAGCCTAACACAATCAGAGTTCTATTAAATAATATCCGGGCTCTTCCAGCTTTGTGATGGCATGAATAGCGTCCAGAGTATTTGAAGCTCCATAAAGTGCATCCATCCATCATAAAAGTAATTCATACGACTTCAGTGGGTAAATAAAGGCCTGTAAGAAAGTTTTCTTTTGTAAGAAAAATATCCATATTTACAACTTTATAAACTACAATCACTAGCTTCTGGCAACAGCTGTACATGCGTTCAGAATATAGTCGAGTTCCTGCGAAAAAGTGACCTCTGACCCGACCCGACCGATCTTATATCGAAATCCTCCTACATTTTTCTTTAAAACTTTAGTCTAAGACTTCTAATTCATGACGGGTGTTTTGTTTTGCTCTATCCTCTGTGCTTCCGCATTCGTCAGTTCTTACGCTACACCTACGTTATATGTCGGGTCAGAGGTCACCCTTCCGCTGGAACTCATCTCTCTTGTGAACGCGCACGCCTGTTGCTGGATTATACATGTTAATATTAACATGCATGGATTTGCACTTAAGCCTAAACAGAAAGTGAATGAGAGATCGACTGAGCGTGTGCGATTACCTGCCGATGTAATCGTGTCAAAAGCACCATGACAGAAATGTCTTCTTGGCAGAATTGCGAGACGGGCTATAGATTTTCTGAGCTGTAGATGTCTCTTTGCTGTTTGAAACAGACAAATCGAAAGATGAAGAGACAGATAGAGAAATTGATTACACTCTTCATTGAGAAGAATATTGTTGCGCTGAATCTATTGATGTTGCATGTGTGCCTAGTTAAAAACACACACAAAGTCTGTCAATAACGATGTCGGAACAAAGAAAGAAAACTGCTTGTAAAATGCATAAAACACTAATTTCTTGTCAAAAATTGCTGGTGATTTTCAAGGCAGGTTCTGAATAATTCTATACATGATATCTGTCACTGTCTTTAAGCCTTCAATTAATTTCCTCCCTAACGGAGCTTATATCTACTAATGGCAGTGACAGCCGATATTCATTTAGACCTCATTTGAAACTGTCAGAATATGATGTGTGATATGCATTAATACAGTGCTGCAGGAGCCATGACTGACACATCAAATATACAGTCCTGTCACTTCAAGGCATGCTAAAAGCAGCCGATGGATCATTCTGTAGTTACGCTTTTACATTCCTTTAGACTCCTACTTAGACAGCGTCTCTTTTGGATCACAAGTCACATGTATAGCAATGCTTTTGCTGTTTTAGGGTTATTAATGCATGATATGGGATTGCACGTGAAGCTATTGTGCAAAAAATCTTTTATTAAAGATACAAAACATGCTGAGAGCAATTGAGGATCAGCTAAATGTGGAATTACTGTAAGGCTGAGTCCTGAGTATACAGTGCTGGTGATTGTAAAATTCAATATTATATATATTTTCTTTATGCATTAGTATATCCACCTTTTTTGCAATGCAGAAGAAAGCTGTTTTCTGTGAATGTGCAAGACTTTCGATTCGTTAGCTGCCAATAGATAAATCAGTGGTCGTGCTGTAAACTGTTTAACTGTTGGCACTTTATACCAATGTGTTTATGATTACTATAATGATGATAAATGGCAATATCAAATATCAAATCACGTTGTAAAATTGTGTCTTGGTGGTACACTGCTTTGTGTACTGCATTATAAGCATTAGCAATCAGCCAAATTCCTAACCTTATTGAGTAATTATTGTCTTTGAAATGATTGATTATTGATTGATTGTTTACTTTTAGGTTTATACATTTAAAAGTGCTGTGGAAGTTTGTGAAAAGACAATCATCCCAAATAGCATAAACGGATGCAAACTTTAAAAATGCAGAAAAAGTATGTTATCTAGGCACTGTTGATTTGTTACTTTTAACGTAATATGATCTAGAGCTGGCTACATCTAATCTCTAATGCTATTTGCAATAAATAGTATGCAAATTCGGACGTAGCATACATTTAAATTTCTGAATCAAATTCAAAGTCATCACCATGTGGCATTGATGTGGAAAAAGTCTCAAATTTTAAAATAAATGAGCGTTGTTTGTAGACCCAGAACTCAGTATATTGTCTAAAACTAATGCACATATGTGTACAATTAAACTAAATATCAAGCTGACATCAATACTGAATAATCTTTGGGAGCCCAGCAGGAGTTGTCTGCTTACTGCATGATTAAAATAGTTTGAAATGGCTCATTAATTAGCTGTGTTGTTCGAACGCTTTTTCTCTCATTTTGGCTCCATTAAAAGCAATCATCCAATCTCTGACGATATTAGCCATGACCTGACATTTAATTGATCTTCAGAGGCATTTTGAAAAGAAAATAACTTGGTGTACCTGTTAAAGGAAAATGAAATACAAAGATGTGCATGGTTGTGACAGGTAATTTGTTAAATGGTGTGACAAGTACAGGTGTGACGAAGGTTAATTGTTTTAAGAGCTTTAATCCAGCGCTGGCACAAGTATCGGTGCAACAGCTGCACATGTAATTTTGCCATTGACAAATCCAGGTGTGACGTCTTCCACATGCATATCGATTTGTACAGACAAACATATTTAAATCAGTGTTTTATGGTTATTTCCAGGTGCCATGACACTCACACTTTATAGCAGCAGCTGTGGTAACAACTGGGGTGTTGCAAAAGGGCTGTTAACCACAGTAAATGTTTGCTCTCATGTTTAAATGGTGTGGCAAGAATATCATTAATGACCCTGTGAGGGTGTGCAGAGGGGATAGTGCACTGTGTGCGTGTGTGTGTGTGTGTGAGAGAGAGAGAGACAGAGAGAGAGAAAGAGTCAACACTCAGCATTCCCTCCAAACTCTCCCAACATCTGTTCACTGATATGCACTGATGCCTTCGTAGCTTCTAATTAAAAACGACAAAAACGTTTAAGATGTTAACAGTTTTGAAATTAAAATGTGTGTATTGGCCTCACTGGCGGCTCTGGTGTCTGTTAACAACTTGTGCTTCTGAAAAGAAAACTCACCACCACCACCACCACAATGTAGGAGTTGACCCAACATTTTTTCTTTTTCCATGTTTCCGACACAGGGTTGCTGTATACTGAAGTCTAATACTTAAAGGAAGTTTAATACAAGTTAAGCTCATTTGACTGCATTGGTGACATAAGATTACCACGTTTATTTACTTTAAAACAAAAACAGAAATCAAGGTTAAGGAGAGGCACTTAAGAAATTATTTTGTTAAAACGTGTTATTTGAGCTTTAAACCCACGAATATTTGCAGAACAATGGTAAATGTGCTCAAAACTTAAACTTGTAAACCCCAAACTATTCCTTTAAGGTTACCAATTTCCCCCCCCAAAATGAGCAATATTACTAGTAATGGTTGCCTTTGCGGAGACACACTCAGAAAGCATGCGCTCAGCGTTTTGGTGTAGACGTAAATAATGTATCAAATAGCGGTGTTAAGTGCCCGAAGTCTATCCCATATGCTTCTAGCTGCAAACGCTGGTCTGCAAAGAGCAGATCATATGCTGCTCAAACTCAAACAGCTAATGCTTAGGCAAATTACATTTTTATTCAAATATAACTGGCTTGTCTAAGTAGGTTTATAATAATACATCTGGCATGTCTGTGACTTAGTATCTGGTGGGACACCACTCATTCATTATCTCTGTTCTCTTGTGTGGAGGAATAGAATGAAAGTAAAGTGTTTGTGAAAGCTAGTCAACAGCAGGGCTGTGAGGGCTTGAAGGCTCACAGAGACCTGGATGAAGTTAAAACTTCTGGCTCTCTCTGCCTGCCAACATCTGGCAGCAAGTGATGTCATTGCAGTTCCAAAGCAGGTTTGTGTTACACCGTGTCCTAACCAGATGCGATGCGATAAGATAAGATTCCAGCGACAAATAATTTGTCTGTCCACACTAGACGCGACACGACTCCGAGATGCGGAAAAAACAAACAATCAAAACCCACAGCCAATCAGTAATCTTGACGGCAATCGCAAGAAAATGGATAAGTAGGCTACATAATCAAATTCACAAATATTACAGCATTGAAACATTATTCAAATACATAGGCTACTGAGTTACTAAAACTATCTTTGTCAAATAATACACTTGTTTGTTCACAGTTTAAACGTTCTTGTTTCCATTTGTTTAATTTCAAGATCTGAGGTGAATTATGCAGTTGCTTTTACAGCTACAAAGCTGTACACTTTTAACATTAAATAAGGCACATAAACAGTACCTGAGATTATCATTGCCACACTTTGTGTTTGTTGTTGCAGCACGATGTTGCAGAAAAATAGAACCCGTTTCTAAATAGAATCGTCGCGGCTGGATAGGACAAAAACTCTGATTAACATGGAAAAGATACATTTTAGAGCGTGTTGCGGCATCGCGGCGCGTATGGTTAGGACACGGTGTTAGAGACTGTGACAGAGCCCTGTTCCTCTTCTCATACCCTTCCTCTCACACGTTTCATCCTCTGATTCACACGCACACACCCAAAAGCAACTTGATCTTTCTTTATGCAAGACAAAGTCAGGTCGAGACAGGACAAGTGGAGGGGAGCTCGCTCTCTTTCTTTCCCTCCTTTTCTCTGAAATGTCCTTATAGTGGTTCATTCTACAAAAACAGGTACCCATGAGACAGTTTGATAAGGTGATTTGTAAAGTACTAAATATTACTAATTGTTGACTTAAATCATTCTATTAGACATTCTATTAGTAATACATTTTGATATCTGATGGGACTTCAGAAAGGTAATAGGGTTGGAGTCTAATTTGGCATTACAAAGCCTTGTGCTCATGACCTTGCCTCTTAGAGAATTAATACTACATTTCTATAGACTTTTAGTTTTAAAATAGTTTTAATAATCAGTTGTTTACTGTCCAAAATCATAATCAAAATCAACATAGTATCCATAAAACAAAAGGCAAGAGTACCCGGATTACCTACTTCTTCCGGTGACATTCTGAATCTGAAGTGTGCAATTTGGTTTGCGAATGGAAATTAAGCGACGTGACTGACACCGTAGGTCACATGACAATGACAACGACAACATGGTGAATGTAGTACGTCTGAATTTCATTCATATTACACACATTCATACTATATAAAACATAATTTTTTAATGGTGGTGAAATCAGTTTCAAAACAAATGTAGTACCTACTAGACAGTATGCAATTTCGGACACAGCATTTGACTTTTCCTTGAAGAGTTCACTTCTTGAATAGATGATGTCATAATGACTTTTTTATTTATGGACTTGTTTATTGCTTTAAAAGGAGAAAATATGCTTAACGGTACTCATTAGTAACAACCTGGAATTTTTAATAATACATTGTCAACAAAAATCTGAAATATAAATATGGATTAATGACAAAATTATAGTGGAAAGGTAAAGTTGGAGAACAAGACAAAAAAGACAAAAGGCAACCTTGTAAGAGGAAAAGGTTAAAAAAAAAAAACATTCAAAATAACATTACTGAATTTTTTTGTTGTTGATGTGTTTAGATAAATGTCTACATACTAAAAATTGGCATTGGTTATTCATTTATAAAGTCATTTTTACAGTTATTTATATGAGGTACACAAATGGCACCCTGTTTTGTGTAATGAATGTCCCTTCCCATATTGTAATTTCCTTCTTTTGGGTTGTATGTTGTTGTTGGCCCTGGCCGGATAGAGCTATTTTTTTTCCTCCCTACTACACGCCATATGCAGGAACGCCATTTGGCTTGATTTTATATCCTGTAGCTATTCATCAAGATCTTCAAACCACAGAGTTTGTGTTACTCAAAGCGGTGTTAAACCATGTGTGTCATAAACCATACTTTCTGTGTCTCAGAGTGTCTAAATTCATAAAAGCCTAAAGAAAGAACTTTTTCCATCAGTTCACCTGCTTCCAATAAATTATGGTTCTAGATATCCCAGAATTTATCATTTCAATTTCATCTTTTTAATTACATTGCAGATTTAGATGTTCAGCCACAGATTGTATTTATTTTCTATTTGTGTTCTGGCTGCATTGACTGGGAAAATGCATGATTGTGTTGTGATCAAGGAGCCCAGATGTTAGATTTACTTTTGCAGTCTGTTGGTTTTTCTGTACTTATATGATGCATGAAATAGTATGGGAAGAGTTCCATGCTTAAGTTTAATACTTACAATTAGGGCTTGTTCTAAACCTTAAAAATGAGGAATAGGATGCAGATTGTTCTTTTTGCTCAGTGTAAACACATTTTAATCTGAATTATAAGCAGAATTTGTGGCCAAGGACTCAAAATCTCTCCACCTACCACTTGAAAAGCCACCTTCATTGTAACTAAACTTTAGCCTGTAATAAGTTAACTCGAACACATGCCAAGTAATTGTTTAGGTTGTCGCTGTTGGTACTTGAGAAGAATGTGCAATTCCATTCCAAGTCTCTTTTGTTTTTCCTGAAGTGACTGATTAGGTGTGTGTGGAACAGCTTGCTGGTCAGCGGAAGTGTTTGGGGTCAAGAGCAAGTCCAGCCAATGTCTGCAGACACAGGAGGACAATACAAGGGCATGTATTCACTGACAGGGCTCTCGTAGTTCATTTGCACATTGTGTAGGAATACACTTTTGTAGTCAACCATTATTAATCTATTCTAGTCCGTGAGGGAAAGTGCCCAATAGACAGACATAAGTAGTATCAGGAAATGCAAATCTAGTCAGGATCCAAAGGCATCACCAGAGCTTCTTTTGGACAGAAAAAACCCTTTCACCAAAACCACTGCTGTGAACATGTTAGCTGTGCGTTTTCGCGTCTTATTTTCTCTGACTCATTTCTGAATTAGCGTTTCGCATTTAGCCTCCTGTTTGTACCCGACCCTTGCTGTTCGATGCATACCAGCCATCCTGCCTAAATGCCATATTTGTGGCTGCTGAATTATGCATGAGGAGCAGTTTAGAGGCCCAGTGAGTTTGTGCTTGGTGGGAGAGTAATGAGGAAGCCTTGTTTCTAATTTGGCTTGGCAAGATGTTTTATGTGCTAATTGAATCGTAGAACTGAGGAACATTTTGGAGTCATTTGAGATGACAGAAGTGATGTAGTGTTGTGACTAGAGATATGCGGATGTGTGAGTGTGTTTTTATGTGTGACTGTCTGAGAGCATAAAAGGAGCCTGAAATGTAATAGGATGCATTACAGGGTTTTCATACATACAGCGTTCATCTAACTTTATATTACCAGCTCCTTCATCACACTAGTTTTCACCCTGTAAATTACAGCTACTTACTACCAGTAATTAATTGTATGCATTTTTTGTCCACCCTCTTAACCTCACTTATGGTTTGTCTATTTCCAACTAGATCTACGATAAAAAGTTCAAATCTATAGATTAACTCTTTATAATATGGATATACAGCTGTTTTGTTTTGTTGTCCTCCTTGATCATCCTAATTAAGCTTAATGCAAATTGCTTGTCACGGTTTTCTTCCGTATTTGCTCATTTTGGCACACACCAATTCCCCACTCCAACGTTTGGGTGTTTGCTCCACTGAAATCTCTTAAGTGATTATTTTTTTCTACCATGTCACAACATGCCAGGCTTGCCTTCAGGCTGTCTGTCTGTCAGCAGAACCTCTGCTTTAGAGCTCTGGAACTCATCCCTGACCTCCTGTTGGCTCTCACTGGTGTTTTCAGTCCCGAATGATTTGGATCAAATGGGAGATATGCACTATACACTTTTTATCCCCTGACATGCAGAAATAAATAAATTTAAATAAAGTTAATTTAATTTAAATAATATAAACTTCAAGGACAGATGATGTTAGATAGTAAAAACAGTTTCTAGAATGAATTTACACCATATCTTTGTCAGATCTGGTGTTCTGTGCATCTAATTATGGACGCTAAAAACTGTGCATGTATTCCAAGTTACAAATTTAAATTGATTGCACTGATTCCAGATATTGAAGGGCTTGTTTCTAGGAGATTTTTGTTCATTTATGTGCTTTGCCTAATGGTTTGTACAGGTACAGGTTGAAATGTTACAAGAGGAGTGCTTGTGCTTTTGGATGGCTGGTGAATGCAGGCCATTAGTTTGTAGGTAAGAGGGCTATAGACGAGACGAACTACTGCAATCAGAGTTCAAGAAATGAGGTCCACTGTCATTCAGAGGCACACAAACTCACTCTGTCTCTATGGCTCCATGCTGACAGCCTTATTTGATCCATCAGATCAGTTTTTTCCTCTTCGGCTCGAGTTCAGCGCTCTTTAGGAGGAAGAGTTTGCAGTGTGAGGTCAAATGCATCTAGCTGAGGTTAAAGCCTGCTCTGATCATAAGGAGTTATTTTCAGCTGTCTCTGTTACAGCAATCTACACTGGATTCACAAGCTATTATGTACCTGATGTGGGTAGATTGTAGATACCATACAATAGTTGCATTTAGACCTATGTTTGCTTGACAGACTACTTGCTCACCAAGGCTGCATTGATTTGATCCAAAAAATACATTAAAACAGTATACTGTTATAATTAAATTAAATGTTTTCTATTTTAATACATTTTAAAATTGACTTTTTTTCCTGTGGTGGTTAGTGGCAAAGCTGAATTTTCAGGATCATTACTCCAGTCTTCAGTGTCACATGATCCCTCAGAAATCATTCTAATTTTCTGATTTGGTGCTCAAACTTATTAATATTATTTTCAAGGCTTGACATTAACACCTGCCAAATGCTTTAAGCAGTGGCGTTTAACGCAGTCACTCATACTAGCCACTTTGGCGGGTTGAATTTTATATAAAATATATACAATTTTCAATTGTAGTGCAATGTAGAAAATATGAAATTATGTCTTTCAAAAATATATATCAAGTCACAAATCAAGTCATTTCAGTTTAATCTTTACAAAGAATCAGTCTATTGATTAGGTTACTTAAATTTAAGTATTGTGACAATCCTATAAATAAGTGTATATTGTACGTTTTGGCTTTTCCATTTCAGTTTTCATCCATGAGCCTGTCTAATACGCTAGTGTGCCTGTGTCTAATACACTCGACAACAAAATGTGCTGTGATTGACACCCTCGCATTAAATTGATCTGTTTTTCTAACTCTCAAGTGTGCCGGCAGAGGCCTGGGAGCATTTACTAAACACACTTACGCATTTGTTTTTCACGCGTCGCGAGGCCATAATGAAGTTTACTCACATTATAAAACACACCCGCTCCATCTTCAGTTTGACAGTGATGGATTCAGTGGGAAGTGTTAACACGCTCATACTTAATGTAGGAGGACACATGGAGGAGGCCTCTAGGGAAGACGAGTAGAAATATAAACAACAGACCAGTTGAAATGAGCAGACCAAAAGAAGAAAACAAACAAGAAAGTGCCCAAACCACCCATTTATACCATGAACCATGGGGTTATGATGGGGGTAAAGCCCTCTGTTAAGATTTTTGGTTTAGATTTGTGTGTATACCACATAAATAGACTCCGTTTGTAAAGTTTGATGGAGAATTAAATTACAGTGGGAAAACACATTATCCTCCCCACTCACAGTGCTGCATTCACAATGACATTTTATTCCAGCTCTTTCAATATTTGCCTCCATCTCGTGTAAACACACACACATTTTGGTCTCCGTTCTCTTTACTCTGAAGACGGCATATTCGCTCTTTTAATGTTTATTTAATAAAGGTCTGACCGTCTCCAGTCTCCCTCCCTGTTTTGATTTATTTGTAGTCGGTATGGGGTTGTGAGCATCATTCATGGTAATGAATCAGAGTTGCTTGGCAGGCTGCCTATCCGAGCGGACACCTGCAAACATTTCCCAGATCATTTCAAGCTCGTTTGTATCATTAATCAATATATTTTTATGTGACTCTTGAATAGACTGAAATGATCTGACCGTACAAGCGTAATTGCTGAAATGATTCAGACTAATCTCTGTTCTTTTTGCAACGAAAACACTTTTGTTAAATATCTAAGAGCTGTTTTGTTGTGTGAAAGCATTTTGTCATCATTACTGAATGCAAATTAAACCTTGCTGAATTCATAGTGTTGCTTTCAGTCATCAGTGTGAAGGTAAGGTCATGATGTAAGACTGTGAAAGTCTTATCCCTCTATTCATTGAGATTTTCTTTTGGCAAAGCACTGATAAGACCTCTTTTTGGCTCTGTCTTTCTTCCTGTGTTTTTGTCATGCTGTGCGTTTAACACGACTTTGGTGTGTCATATTGATTTCTCTGAGGCGGCAGTAGGTTGGATTTTGTTCAGGTTTGCTCTTAAATGAAGTGTTTATTTACTTGAGCTGTGTTAGTATTCTTCTTTTTAGATTCTTTTCACACCCTTCCTCCCATGTAGGCCTTTCAGAATAAAAGTTATAGCTACTTTTATACATCAACATTTTCCAGTGTTAAACAGATAATTATGATTAGGTAAAGCATTTGTTTGATTAATGTTTGAAGCATTATTTGCACACCTCACATAAACTGTTTCCCATGAAAATTGTGTCAAACAAACAATCAATTTAATGGACCATCGGTTATCTGCCAATATTAGAGCCCAAAAGAGATGAAATAATTGTGCATGCTTATTTTACAAATTTATCTTTGCTGCCATGGAACCATTTTAGGTTTCAGTGTTTTATTTTATCGGTTTATCGATTATTAATTACTGAAAATTGTTGGCCTTTATATTTCTTTATAACACATTAAAGTGGGGTTTCCACCTCACAACACCCCATTTACTTTATACCACAGCTCTTCTTTAGGCTTATTGCTTTAGTTAAATACTATTGAAGTGTGTTCAGCGTACAGAGTACATATGTCACAACATTGCGCTTTCAGGGAGGCGTGACGTGAGGATGGTGCTGGTGAGGTGTCAGCAGGCGGAGAGAGAGCCCGCAGCTGTGCTGAGATCAGATGCTAACCGTGGAAATGACAGCACAAGCTGTTATTAAGTATTGAGCATAAAAGTCTTTACCGCAGCGAGAGGAGGATCAGCAGCCGCTGACAAACATGTTCAGGAGAACCCAAGAGTCTCACACAAACCACATTAACCAACACCTAAAATCCATTCTGACAGGATTCAAAAGAGAACTTCTGTGGATTTAGAGCATCAACGGCGGCTTTGCTATTCATGAAAAATGAGCTGTTTTAGAAACCTCAGATGAAGTCTGGAACTAAACTCAATAGGGATCAGGTGAGGAAATATATACGGCTGAATTCAAAGTGCTTATTACAGATGACCAAAAATATGCCCTCAATTTTAAATGAGATTTGAAAGAACCATAAATCATTTAAGACAACTTAAGTCATACACTTCAGCCTTTCTCTGTCAGTTTTGCAGAAGAATATCCCATATAACCTTTTCTGTCATAGTGGCCCCAAAAATATTTGGACACTGAAACGGGTCCTTGATTATGATTTCACTTTTTTAACTCTAGTAAGTGTGTAATTTTACTGTTTGAGCATAAACAGCATCTGCAAAGTTATGACGCCCAAAGTTCAATGTGAAGGGAGACATTTTATTTGACAGAAATTGTTTTTTAAGGACTACAACAAATGGCTGGTAGTGACTACAACGAGCTTTGTCCCGGGTTGGTGACATCACAGACCCTAAAATTGACATACACCCTGTATAGATCACAACTTGTAAGTATGTGTTATTATTTGTAGTTGTGTTTTCTATTAACAGTTCCAATTATAAGCTTTATGTAGTTGCTATGATAGCTATGATGTAATTGAAGGGCAAAGCTTTGCCTCCGCTAGCCTGCTAACTAACATTACAGTATTGAGGTTGTGTTTACTTTAGCTTTTGTAAGCTCTTGACTGTTCACCGCCCCTTACGAAAATTAGATTTACTGTTTGTGTTACCATAGTTTTCTGACAAATATGATTAAATGGTGGATAACATCGTATCTGTAAGAAAAAAACAAAAAAAAACATATCACTCTGAAACATCCTGTGAAATCCGCGCTTGCAAAGTCCGTGATTGAAATCCTTTCAGCACAATCCTCTCGTTCGTTAACATTGTCAGGGTCTGAATCGGGCTCGAAATGGTTTGAAATTGACGCCATTGTTAATATTTACATCTGAGTTGAGCTTGCGGTTATGAAGGGGCGTGACATTTCCCGAACACGTGCTAGGTGCTGCCAATCACAACACACTTGGCCAGATAACCAATCACAGCACATTTCGTGTTTCGGAAGGAGGGGCTTCATCAAAAACAAAGCGTTCAACCAGACTGGGGAGAGAGGAGCTGTAATAATGTAAAATATGTGAAAAATAATGCGTGTTTTGAACAATCAAGCATGAAAACATATTCTAGTACACCCCAGAAAAACAAAATCAAGACTTCGTAAAAGGGTATAACAGGACCCCTTTAAACCACACTTTATAATGTTTTAATGACACTGAATTAGATAACAAAATATCAAGTTGAATAGTATAATTTTTGCCTTGTGTTTTATGAATATTGCATGTTCAGATATAGTACTCAATACTCAATTGTGCGTAATATATAGTAGGAAATTGCTATGTTCTGACGTGGGAATCAAAAGTGTGCTGTAAATGTCTAAATACATTTCAGGGCCACTGTACATAGTTAGGCTACATTGATTGATTGCTTAGTCTCTGTTTAATGCTGAAAGATAAGCCAAACAGTCTATGTAGATGTGTTCAATTCAATTTATGTTTAAATAAGCGGAATAATTATTTAGCACCCGTTTCCTGTAGTATAATGTGTGACAAGCCAAATAACACTGAACCATTGGGTTGGATTTATATTTAAGACCTTCTTTGGCATTCATGCATTTCTCAGAGCCAATAGATACACCCACACTGTTTTGTTTGACTGGAGTGAGTGTTGAAGGACTGTACGTGTGTAGGTTTGCATTTCTAATTTAATGGTTTGTGTTTAGAACGATAACACAAAAACATTTCTCTTTCTCTTTCTCTTTCTCTCTCTTTCTCTCTGCAACAAATGCAATCAATCTGAGGTCTATCCCATGACATCTTTATGACACGTGCTAATAGAAATAGTATATCTTCTGCCAGGGATCTCCGTAGGCCTTCCCACATCCAAACGTTGTTATAAATGTGAGCCAACTGAAGTAGTGAATCCCTGAGACGGCCTGTGCGTGAAAGACTGTTCAGCCTCTGGCATCTGTGTTCTGGGAATAGCTTTGCTCATCACGCTGGTCTACCGTAAATGAGAGTGGCACTGCGGTTTACTGGGCAGATCCTAACGCTGAGATCTCTTGGGGCATGTGATATGATAAGACAGTTCTCTTTTTTTGTCTTTCTTGTGCTATTGTTCAAACGCTTTTTTTTTTTTACTTGTCAGTTTGCGTCTTTGTGCTCTTATTATTGCATCCGAGTTAATAACTCATTCATACCATGTTTCTGTCTGCCATTTTTTTAAACATCAGATTGATTTAGCTTTTCCAAGTTATCAGGCTTACTGTATATGTAATATGCACACTTTTTGGTTAAAATGTACATAAATGTAAATGCATTTCTTTTAAGGGGATAGGTCACCCAAAAATAATAATAGTAATAATCATTCCAAACCTGTATAATTAATTTTAAAATAATAAATGTAATATATTTAATATAATTGTAATATAAAGAATGAAATACATTTTTACAAATTGCAAAATGTATATATTTCATTAAATGTTCATTTCTTTTCACATTTATCAGATCAAACATGGAACAGGTCTGACACCATGATGTTTGCTTACAAATCATTCAAGAACCAGTGAAGTCATTAATATCCAACCTGTATCTAGGCACCATTTTAGGAACATTTTTGGGTGAACTAGTCCTTTAAGCTTATTGTCATATTTTGCCATTCACCTAGCCTGGGTGCCAGCCCGAACCCCGCCCACAACATTTTTTGGTCGGGAAGTTCGGTCTGGACTCGATCCGTTGAGGAGTAATTATGCTCGGCTCCCAGAAGGCCGGGCCAATCAAATTGCCAGGGCGGGCTTTAATCGATGATGGAGAGATGATCTGTGGTTACGTAATCACCCACGTCACCAAAGAGCGCTTGATTTGAATTAGTTTACAACAAAAAAGACTGCCGCTGGAGAATTGAGATTTCACGAGTTCACACTTGCAAATAAGTCAGATAGAATAAATGCGTATATTCGATTTCATGAGTTCACACAAATAAGTCAGATGCGTATATGACGTGCTGTCCGAGGAGAGGGCTGTGGGCTCGGTAGCCATACTCCCCCCGGTATTCCTGGTTGTGAGAGAACAAGCCAAGACAAGAGTGAGGATTCGGGGTGGTGGAGGGATGCTGAAAAACTGTCAAGGAGTGTTAGGTAAGTTGACAGAGTGAATATGCTTCCTCATGCTGATATAGGGTAACGTTAGACATGGTATTGTTTGATGACAAGTTGATATTGGATTGATTATTTGTACGTGTTCCTCCCGAACTTTGTTTATGAAACATCATGTGTAGATTCCGCCATCGCGTCTGTTATAGAAGATATCCACAGCGCATTCATTTTAAAAGAGGAACAGAGAGCCGCGACATTTTGTTGGTTGAAAATATGAATGAAGAACATGCGTCATTTACTCCGTTGCTCTGATTGGTTGTAGGTCTATCCGAGTGCAGAGGTTTTTTTTTTCCTGGTTCGGTTGAGACACGCCCCATAATTAAAAGTCCTATGGAGCAGTATCAGACTCACATTCTGACTAGAATATGAGTATGACGAAGTCAGGCTACCATTCACCTACATTTTACATGGTGTGACAGATTTTTTTAACGTACAAGTAATATTGCAATTAGAAATGGTAATAAAAATACTATACTATAAACTATAGAATATTAAACAATAGAGTAATACAAGTATTAGAATAGTTTTGTTTAAAGGAGCATTGCGTAAGTTCTGAAATTTCTAACCGTTACTGACACCAGTGGCCGTTAGAGAAACTGCAGCCAGTCTCATGCTCGTTCTTGGTGCACACGCTCGTTTTTTTTAAACTTAGGAGGAGTTTCCGTGGGTGTCTGGATTGTGCTGGAGGCTGGTCGCTTCTTTCCGTCCGCAGAGTCCATTTGAAACACTACTGCTAGCGATTGCCGCTGCTTACTAATGGCTGCCGTACGGATGTAAGCCCAAGTAGATGAGAACGCGCATGACGTCACATTTTGTGAATTTTCGCGCCAATTCGGACCCGACTCCTCCACACACAATTGAGAGGCAACCATGGTGGACAGTCAAGGTGTCATTCTTTCTATTACATTATGGTTGGCTCATAAATGTAAGATATTTTTAGATAAAGTATGCTGCTTTCAATTTGAACTGCTGAATCTGTGAAAACCTGGATATTATCTAATAGGTGTTGGTTGCATTTCTTACCACACCATCCTGATTTTACACTGGGAAGTATTGTTTTTTTTGGTGTCTGTAGCTATAAAATGTGCTTTAATTAAAAGATCAGTTTGTAGAATGTTCCCAGATCAGCTAGCGGCTTTTTATGGCAGTGCACAGTGTGGTTTTATAGCACAGTGCTTTGGCAGCTTGTGTAAACAGAGTGGGAAAATGCCTTGCTGTCAGCGGCCCATCAGCTGCAGGCTTGCACCGTTCTGCTCCCTCGGGCCCGTGACCACAGCACCGAGATTCTCTGCATGGAGAAATACTGCTGGCTCAGTCGCGTTCTCCGCATCTGTGTGGATCTTTCTCTCTGTTTTACTTGCCGTCTCTCCCTCCCCCATCGTTCCTCACCCAGGGGGACTCATATGAAATAGAACATTGATTGCATCAGCGTCTGCATGGAGCAATGCATAATATTACTGCACTATTTTAATGCCTCTCTCCTCAGTGTGAGCAGAGTATGAAAGGAGGAGGAGGAGGAGGAGAGGAAATGACAGCCTCTGCTCTGTGTGCTGGGTAAGGCCTGCTTCACTGGTTTAGGCCCAGTTCTGATTAGAGAGCTGAAAGCTGTCCCTGCCTCTGCTGAATAATTGAACATATCCATTTCCAGGTGTAATTTTAACCTCTGTGAAAACGGGAAACCTAGGGAAGGATTTGACGTGACTTTGATGTATTGTTTCGGATGGATAAAAGGCGAACGTTTTGATTCTTTTAGGTGGTACAAAATTCAATTTAATGCCTGACAGTTTTTTTTTCTGTTTTTTTTCTACGATTATTTCTGAAAGACTGCATTAGATGGAGATGCTACGATTAGAGAATACAAAGTAGCGTAAATCCTAGTTGATAAAGCATTTAGCATCTGAGATGTTCTCTACTCCCTGTTGGATGTGGATCTTTTGTATCGAGCTTGGCTTAGTGGGTAGTTAGATTAAAAACTTAGTCCTCATTTGAACCAAAACCTCAGCGTAATCCCTTAAGTATCCTTACATTTAAGAAGAACGTAGAGCTGCACAATTAACCTTAAAAAAAAACTTAATCTTGATTCAAACACCCAGGCGAGCTTATTCATAAATGATAATGTTTTGGCTATACATGACCTTTGACAAGTACGATCACAGCGAACACTAAACATTAAAAGTTTATAGTTCGGATATGAACACTGATGTCTACAGTAGTGATCAAAATGGAGTAAATCACCTTTTGATAGTAAATTGACTCTTCACATAAACATTGTATTAATTACATCGTGCCTGTAGGTGGCAACAAGTGACTGTTAAAACATGTATTTGTCATTGAATCATTCATACAGGAGATTTGTTGAAAGATGCTGATTCATCCAGTAATGAAACAAGTGAAGTCTTCATGAGTCAGTGAATCGTTTATTCAAACCAACAAAAAAAAAATCTATTTAATTAAACATATTTTAAATAGATTGCGGCAATTTTTTTTACACCAAAAAATCGTGATTCTCAATTTATCCATAATCATGCACCTTTAGTGTAACGTAATCCCAGCATTAAATGTATATTTACACATTTTAACCTTAAAAATCAGAAACTGTCCAATAACTCGACAGTGGAGAAGTCAGATCATGGTGTTTTTGCTTTATTGTTCTCAAGGCCACACCAAGACCATTCAAAAGTGTGGGGTCAGTCTCTTCTGTTTTCCAGTGCAGCATTTATTTGATTAAAAAACAGTAATATTGATATATATTATTACAATTCAAAAGAACTGTTTTCTGTTTCAATATATGAGTTTAATCCTGTGAAGTTGAAATTTCAGCATCATTACTCCAGTCTTCAGTGTCACATGATCCTTCAGAAATCATTCTAATGTGCTGATTTGGTGCTCATGAAATATAATTTCTTATTATTATCAATGTTGAAAACAGTTGTTGCTGCTTAATGTATTTGTGGAAACCTTGATACAGTTTTTTTCAAGATTCTTTGTAGAATGTTCAGAACTGCATTTATTTGAAATAGAAATCTTTTGTAACATTATAAATGTCTTGCATTTTATTTTGATCAATTTAATGCATTTCACAAAACTTGTCTAAATGATTCATGCACAAATTTTACTGATCCAGTTCTTGAGTGACCTACTCTAATCTGGTCACTGGAGTGGTAGATTATCAGCAATGTAATTTATTTGAATGTTTTTGTGTTTTTGCATTTCATCTACAGTAAATAGTCCTGCGGTACAGTGGATTTTTAAGTTACAAAGATTCCTTGTATTCTCTCAATTTACATACAAATAGATATTTTAGATAAAGTATTGCACTGCTGTGATGTGTCATACTTACAAGTGAGTATTACTTTTGATTGTACTTGCTTTGTCTCTGCTTGTCTACGTTTGATGTGTGAGAGAGATAATCCAGCATGTGTGTGGGTGTAGTAGTTATGGGGAGGGGGGACAGGTTTCTGGTGAAGCCCCTCACTGTGTGTTGTCTTCTGGCTCTCAGCCACACTGGAGACGCAGCCTGTCACATCTTCTCATCGCTCTGTCACGGGATCATTCATCGCTGCTAATTAACAATATTCATTGCTGCTGGAAGCATCCACATGCTATGAAAATATTTACTGCGGGAGAATTAAGAGATTGTGGAACACAGTTTTTGTTGATAGTCTTCGAGTGTGTGTGTGTGTGTGTGTGAATTGTTGTGAGCGTTTTTTTTTTAACGGCAACAACAAAAAAGAAATGCATTTGATAGCACATAAATGGTGAAAGCAGTGAAAACAAGACAGGGGCAAAGATATTGTGAATTATGGAAAGCTGAAATGCTGTCACTGAGTCATTTGGAAACGCTGATGTTCAGTATTCAGAAATAAACTGCTAATCCCAGGTCTCAACTTCAATTAGGTTAAAGATTTATCTTAGGTCTCCCACAGGCAATTAGCTCTCAGCTAAGCTCAGGTAATTGATTTGGAGTGAGTAAGAAACTCTTTCATGAACTAAATGTTTTGGGCATACATTTGACTATTTATGGGAATTTTCCTGGAATTGTTTGTTTTGAGTCATAAAGATTTGACTAAACCTAGTCCTGCACTGAGTTAAATTGTAATAGTACTCTCGAGAAGTCAGACTTTGGCAAGGATCAACACCAAGTGTCCACCTGACCCTCATGTAAATCGTGATAAAATAATGAAAGTGTATGTATATCATTTTTATACACACTTGTGTGTGTGTGTGTGTGTGTGTGTGTGTGTGTGTGTGTGTGTGTGTGTGTGTATAAAAATGATATATATATATATATATATATATATAGTTAATATTGTATGTTATGTTGTGGTGCTTAAGTTCACTTGTAGCATTTTAAAGTATGGATTTTAGTTTAGTTTTACTAGTATACACTAGTATTTTATTTATTTTTCATTTGTAGATGTGAGCCATCATTCAAATTTGAACGGGTGATTTCATCCACTACATTGGCACTCTGTGGACATCTCACTGTTCTGAACTCCTTTTTCAAATTATTTTGGAAATGAATGAGTTTAAAACCCCCCAAAAAAGGTCCTCTTTGTACACCTCGGGTTGTAAAATACGTAATAGTATGCTTACACTCCGCGCTGTCTTTCAAGTATGCGTTGCTCTGTTTTCTGCCTCTTGTGCGTCTTTAAAGTTGACATTGTGAATGTCAAACCTACCAAAGCAGGAGCCTGAAAGCAAGAGATGTTAAATGTGTTTCTTGTCATCCTTTGCTCTTTCATCTGGCCTGCGGAGAGCTGCTTTGCAAGGGAAATGCAGTTGTCTTGGCAAGCAGATCTGTACTGCCTAAGCAGGGCGCTGGCTGCCGGGACTCGTTAGATTGCCTGCAGCCTGGATGAGCACTGTCACTACCAGAAATATTTCTGCGGAGCGCCATAAAGCAGTGTTTCTTCATGGTGTCCGATATACTGATGATCATAAAGGTCCATATGTGACAGTAGCCATGATGCTTTGAAGATAAACAATTTAAACATAAGGTATTACATGTTTTGTACTGGGTTTTTTACGCCGTCAGCGTGCTAATTAATTCACCACCATAAGAAAACTATACTTGCGCATCCCATACATGAATGCACGCGTGTATGGAAGTAAAATAATAACAAATTTAAAATAATGTTTTGAAAAAAATAGGCATTGCATTAACCGTGCTTGCATTTTAATGCATTGCATTTTTAGGGCTTGCATTTGTATGGGCTGAAATTCAACATGGTTGAATATTTAAGCTGTGAATATTTCAATGTTTCGGCAACAATTCAATTCAATGTTTTGAATTGAAATATTCACAGCTTAAATATTCAACCATGTTGAATTTCAGCCCATAAAAATGCAAGCCCTAAAAATACAATGCATTAAAATGCAAGCACGGTTAATGCAATGCCTACTTTTTTTCAATTAGTGCAATTCAACACGTTTTTTTGTTAAAAACATTTGTCATTATTTTACTTCAATACGCGTGTTTGTATGTCGGTGTGACTCAGGGTGAGGAGGTAAATGATTCACAGAAATACTTGAGCACACACCAGAATAATATTTTCTAGGAGCCTGATTACGCCGTCACCCCGCAGGCACTGAATTGCCCACTCATGGCTCTATGCCTGCAATTGATTTATGAGTTTTACTGAAGTGCATTTAGTTGAGGCATCTTAAAAAAGATTGAGTGCATCTAACAGATTGACTTGTCTTGCAGTTTACTCTCACAGAAATGGCTCTGTGCCGCTGTGCTGAGAATTCTGATTATGGTTCTCTGTCTTTTTTTCCCTCCCCTTCTCTGAGAAAATGTACTTTCAGCAGTGTTTCCTGAGAATGAGACACCAGAATAGGTTTATCTATGAGGAGAGAGGGTTTCTACAAGGTTAGGGAATGGAGAATGGATTACACAGATACAAATGCCAGGAATTCCAGCATGCCTATGTTTGATCAGTAGAGAGCTGTTGTGTGTTTTGTGTTGTTGTTTGTGTGTACTGTATGTGTGATTGTGCATGTAGGTTATTCTTTGCCTTTGGCCAATGGTTCTCTTCTCTTATGATTTTGCTTCAGGACCCATAATTGACATTGGATCTTAAAGGCATGAAAAGCATGAAATGAAAATTCACCCTCTTTATTTTTCAAATATGTGTTATAGATCTTATTGTGAAGTAATTCATTCATGTATTTGTTTCAGTTAAAAAAAATTTTTTAGACCTTGTTGCTGGACTGTATCCCGCTACGCTACAATCAACTCCAATCTCCCATTCACTTTTAAGTGACTCCAACTTATTAATAGCACCAAGTCTCCACCCTATATTAAATTTTTTTTCGATAATCTGTTACACTTTGATGTATGTCACAATATGAAAGACAAAATATGTCACTACTACTTTAAGTTTAAGTGGCAACTCAACGCAATACTTTTGCGCAAAAGTGTCCTGAAAATCAAACACTTAAATGAATTACTATTACCATGAACTGAATAAGTCCCATCAATTTATTACTACCCATCAAGTTATCAACACAATATGGGCTGAATTGGAAAATTTCTGATTTTGTAAAGTTTTGTATGTGCACGTTCTTGTAAATGTAAAACAGCAAAAGTATGATTTAGCAGCCCAACACGTAACAAACTCTAGGCCAAATACTTGTTTAGTATTATCCATATTATGAGGTAAATGATGAATTGATGTACTTTGATACTTAGGTTTGTTTGTTTAGAATAGAAACATAAAATGCTTCGAAATCTGAATGATGCAGTTAGTATCTGCTAGTTAGCCATGCTAGGTAGCTTCAGACAATTATGTCATAAAGAACGAATACATAAAACAAGTCCAAATACTTCATTTCCTTTTTATGGTTAGTTGGATCATTAGTAATTTGTTGTATTTCTCACTTTCAAACTTAGTCTTACCCATTAAGTTGTATATTTTTGCATCTAATGCTTACTGACTGGGTTGTCAAAACAAGAGTCTGTGATGCAATCATGCAAATACTTATTTTTTCCAGTTTAAAATGTTTAATTAACGAGATATTTTTTCATTTCATATGTGCATTTAATGTAAAAAAGAAAATGTACAACCTCTCCAGATTCATCAGCACTGCCGAGCGGCACTCTGTTAGCTTTCACCGTTATAAAGTTCTCGCACATTACTCTGCCTTCACCCGGTGTACCTCAGGGCACCCCTAAACACACCTTTTAGCATCTGTAATTGATATTGATGTGTGGATTCAGCAGCTCCTAAATCACTGTTTGAGAGGCGAGAGGCGGGAGGCGCTATGCTAGGCTAACGGCTGAGTTATGAATGAGTTAGCAGCTGTCGGCTTTAATGACGTGCTGTTTGCGAAGCACACAGTGCTAGCCTGCACGACAGCCTTGATGAATGGAGCCATCCTGAGCATGTGAAGTTCAGCCACGGCTCGCCACGAGCATTCCGCCTCGTGCCTCTAATCTATGCGTAATCAGAAGCATGGTGTGCCTTCAGGGGGTTGAAGAGGCGGTCTTCTGGTTCTGTTAGCTCAGCGTCAAGGTGAATGTCCCTCAACAGCTAGTTTTTTTCGGCCTCAAGTAATATTTCAACCTGTTCTAAATGCAAAAATGTTTTAGCCTTGGATTCAAACGTCTTTGAAAGGTATTCGTTCATCCCTGGAAGTTCCTCTGAATCTAGAATCATGTTTGAGTTTTTGATTCCAGGAAAACAGCCAAAACCACACTCTCTATTGTCAGTTCACTGTTTGGTTGTTTATATTTCCTGAAAATTGTTCAAGCCCACACCTGCTGGTGCGGTTGCAGTGATGCATCCGTGTTCTTGCAGTTTTTTGCAAACACTTGCCAGAAGTGCTTGTTCAACAATATGCTCATTTTAACAACTCATCCAAATACCTTTCTTATCTTAAAGGCATTTTAATCATTAAATTACTACTGTTTTGCATTAATAAGTGCAGTTAGTTATAATATTACATGTTTATTTCTTGGAAATGCACATTTGACAGCGAAGCACTGAGCCTGAGGTGAGATGCAGATAAAATTAACTTTTAACAATTGTATTGAGCAAAAACTCATTTTTATAGGGAAAAATGAATAAGTATATTCGAAGTATATAATTAAATGTACCATTGTTCTTCTATAGTAGCATATTGAACTGACTGACAGCTTCAGTGATTATAAAAGGAGTGCTCTTTACTTGCTTTCTGTGTAATTCTTCGCAATTTAAAGAACTTTTTCATTTTTATGAGACTTTGTGACTTTTCCTAACTTCATACTTCAGTACAAAAGTGTCAGACTTTGACAAAAAATTATTTTGCCACATGTCAGTTTTACTACATCTTGAAGCTTTTAGTTTTACAAATGGGGACAACAGATGAATAAATAATGTTTTTGGTCATCACATTAAAAATAAAAATTAAATTGTATCATATTTAGAGCTTTGAAGTGCATAAAAAAGTGTCGAACACTTGAAAAGTCCTTGAAAAGTGGTTGAATTTCACTGTCAAAAGGTTGTACGTACCATGAAATGAGTAATGTAAAAACATTCAGCTATTTTATACCACAATACCATAGTTACAGTTAGCTTTACTACATTAAATCTATGGTGAATGTTGGTGATTTGTGGACTGGAAAGCCTTCTATACCCTGTTCGTTCATGGCACAATGTTTCTCCTGGTTTCCACGTCAGCGCTGTTGGATCTGATATGGTTTAGAACAGTGTGATCAAGATCGGCCAATGAGTAAACTGAGCCTGGGATGCGCTGTCTAAAATTGGTTTGAGCATCTCTGCTTTCGTTTCGTTAGATTTTTCTCGTACACAACAGAAATGGCGGATCTTATCAGTTGGGCAATGTGGTGGTGGCACCAGTGCGACCTCCTAACAAAATTTTGCCACTCCGGCAGGAAAAAGGTCGCAAAATGTGACCATTTGGTCACAGTCTGGAGCCCTGCCCATGGAAATGAATGAAAAGGCTAATTAATTAATGCGCTCCGTGGTAGTCGATATCAACTTCCCCTGTTTTTCTCCTCCATTAGTGTTTAATCATTTCAACTCGGACTGCGAGCCAAATTCATATTAGGCACTGCGCTGTGGAGGTTTAGCCTGCTGAAATGACAAATCATGGCGATTATTTTGTAAGAATATGTTTGATTGTCGAGTGTGTGTAATTAAATCAGGATCTTGGAGGCTCTTCACCAAGCCCATCTTTATTTTTTGACTGTGTCCCAATTCACAGATGACTTCTGGTGATTTATATGTATAGATGTATACTTTACTGTTCATACATTTGGGATCATTACGTTTTTATATATATACATTTTTTTTTTTGAAAGAAGTGTCTTATGCTCATCTAGGCTAATTTTATTTGATAAAAAATGCAGTAAAAAGAGTAGTATTGGGAAATATTATTAAAACACTATCTAAAATAGAAATTGTAGCATTATACATCTTTACTTCAATAATAAAAGTATTAATTAAAAAAGGAAAATCTTGTTGACCCCAAACTTTTGAATGATATAAGTTTCGCACACTCAAATGTACAGTCATACTATTCACAGTATCTTGTTTCATGATTGCGGATGCACTAATCTGGCATACTATATTGGCTAGAATGCTTACTGGCATTCAGTTTTTGATTTATATTTATGGACCATTGAGAACATGTTGTCCATGAGCATACAGATGGAATAATTTAGACATGACCCCTCAATATGTGGATGGATCTCATGTGCTTCATTTAGTGCAAATAAACAATCTCACATGCAATCCGCCGCAGAATGGGAAACGCATTCAGAGCACACCCCTCAACCTCAGTTAATGGGGGCTGGGTTAATCGAATCACCTTTTAATCACCTCCAGGTAATAATCTCCACTTAATTGAAAGGATTGCTATAAAACGCTAAGGAAATGCTTCCCTGGAGGTCTGTGCTTATTCCAGACTGGCCCAAGACTGATTGGATTTTGGAAATTAATTGAATCACTGCCTGGAGTGACTTGTGACATGAGGAGAGGAGGAAATACTGATATGTATATATATTTTTATTTATTGTTTTCTTTTTTTCTAAGTTGTTTGCATTGTGATGCTCTTAAAGGTTGCGATTGAGAGTGTCTGTAAAGCGATAAAGAAAATTGAATGTGCGTGTGAAACACAGAGCAAAGAACGACACTGACTTTATTTGCCCTGTCAGATGAGCCCTTAGGGACAGGCTGAGTAGAGAGGAGAACACTGCTGTTTGTCTCCATTACCCACTCAGTGTGGCCTCGGTTTTTTTTGTTGTTGCAGTGGTTGACACAGGCTTATTATGTCATAACATGTGTCATTGAGCCCCTGCTGAATTACTTGCAATGCTGAGAGCTCATTCTCCCCAGCTAGGAATAATTTCCCGCTATTTCAAACAAATTGCTGGCCATCGGTGTAAATATATAAATGACAATTCGACTAGGCCTAAGTGTTTGTAATTATGTCTAAGTTGGTATGATGGCATTGTGGTCTAACGGTTAGTGCACATGCTTTTAAGACACATCAAACTATTTTTTTATGACTTACTTTAGTATTAAGTTCTGAATATGTATGCATATTATATTAAAATATATGTTAAAGATATTAAAATAAGTTAAATATTGTTTGTCACCCATAATAATTATAAATGTTATAATAACACACGCACACACACACACAGACACACACATAGGCTATCGCGTTAATTTAGCGTTACATTTTTTTTCAGCTTAACGCTTTAAAGTCATCTTCATTTATATAGCGCTTTTAACAATGTAGATTGTTCCAAAGCAGCTTTACATTGATAATAGGAAATTAAAGTAAAGTGTTTTGGCTTTATAGCAGCTCTAGAATAAAGTTATTGTCCAGCTAAAGTTAGTTTGATTGATTCACTTCCGTCGCAGCGATCATTAGTTATTTACTTAGGGGCCGCTAACACGACACCGTTTTAAAAGAAAACTCTTAAGTTCTTTCTGCGCAAACTTCAAAAACGCGAACCAGTGAGAACGCCGATGGTGTGCACATGCGTATTACGAGTTCAGTCTATAGTTATGCACGTTTGAATATATGTGCGTAGGCGTGTAGTCCTTCCCTACAAATCCACCCTCAGATCCGGCGGACTGCGGTAAAGCTCGGGATAAACAGAGAGACTAATATTAACGTAGACGCTATTCTTCTTATGATGTAACGAGTTACATCAGGATTTATGGGAAGTGTTCCCGGTCTATGCAGCCTAATAGTAATAGTATATAGCCTAATAGTATGCTAGGTCAAAGAGATGTGTTTTTAGTCTAGCTTTGAACTGACAGAGTGTGTCTGCTTCCCAGACAATGTTAGGAAGACTGTTCCAAAGTTTTGGTGCTAAATAGGAAAAGGATCTACCGCCAGCAGTTGATTTTGATATTCTAGGTATTATCAACTGGCCGGAATTTTGAGATCGCAAGAGAAGGGCTAAAAGGACTAGAAGGATTACAAATATTTAACACAATTTAACAGCTTCCATTTTTTCTGTCATCCTTTGGCTGCACTACAGTATATGAACAAGCTATCATTCAGTCAAGTGCTATTAAACCATTCAAGCTCCATAAGACGCAAAAAAGAACTTGAAAGACGCGCTATCATACAAATTTGTCAAAATTCCTGTTTTGTCGAGTATCCTCGTAAGCAGAATCTTAAAAGTTAAAAAGTGTTAAATGAACGTAAAGGAAAAATAGAAAAAGAGTGAGAAAACAGGATGTGTGTCAGGTCTTTAAGTGACAGCAGCCTAATAAATCTGCTGCTGCTGTCTGTGTCATTAAAGGACAAGTTCGGTATTTTACACTTAAAGCCCTGTTTACAGATCGTTTCTGATGAAATAGAACGGTTAAGATTAAAATTTTGACACATGCTGCTGTCCCGAGAATTTTAGGTTTATTTTGCTTTCCCCCCCACCTACAGAATGGGTGCATAGGTGCACTCGAACATATCCTTCCTAAAACGCATTAAACTTTCGTTTACAAAGAGATGAAACTCACCGAGTGGTCAGGGGTGTTCACTGATATGCTCATACAAAAATCGCTGCAAAATATGCTTTCCAACAGGTTTTATCGTAGTTTTTGTCCAACTCCATTGACTTGTATTGAAAGAGCTGTGTGAGGTACGGTATTACTCCGCCGCTTCTTCTTCTGCATCTTCTGTGTATTCAATGAAATGCTAGTGGTTTGCTTGCAATTGGCAAAGGTGCATTATCGCCACCAACTGGGCTGGAGTGTCTATTATTCAAGCTCTCAACGGAAGAATCTACGGGTGTGAGACGTTTGGAAAAATAGATCCACAGTTTTACAACGAATGGTAAAACACCTGTTGGAAAGCATATTTTGCAGCGATTTTTGTATGAGCATATCAGTGAACACCCCTGACCACTCGGTGAGTTTCACGTCTTTGTAAACGAAAGTTTAATGCGTTTTAGGAAGGATATGTTCGAGTGCACCTATGCACCCATTCTAGAGGTTTTGGGGAAAGCGAAATAAACCTAAAATTCTCGGGACAGCAGCATGTGTCCAAATTTTAATCTTAACCGTTCTATTTCATCAGAAACGATCTGTAAACAGGGCTTTAAGTGTAAAATACCGAACTTGTCCTTTAATGTTAATCAAACAACAAAAGACAAAGCTACTCACTGCTCTTGACTGAATAACCTTTGTAGCTTTGATAAGGATTCATCTATATTACATTTATAATTTATACAGTGAAGACTGTGCAGTGTTAAATCTTTTAATTTCTGGACCTGTTAGACCTACCTGAAAAGCACCGTTTACAAAGTAACATGAGTCAAAAACAACGAAAACAATAACTTTTTTGTGCATTTTGGCAGGGCAAGTAAAAATCTGAACTGGTCTGACAAGGCCACTAGAGAAAAAACATATAGGTAATGTGACATTTATTACAATGGGTTTTTATGTGACGATTTGTTTTGAGTTCACTTAAATTAAAAGTTTTTATATTTTTAAAGCTGATTTAATGTTAAAATCAAGAGCTTTCAATTTTACTGTAATATTGAATGGCTATAATTAATGGCTAAAATTGAGAAATAAAATCTATTTAATAGAGACCTCAGTAATTGGTATCAGTGATACTGGCCTTCATTCATAGTGCTTAGTAAAAGATACCATTAAACAAATATTTAAAATATACCGTCTGTCTTTGTTGTTTCTACATTATTTTGGAGATTCAGTGTTAAACTATTACAATATAAAAATATATTAAAAACTTTGATTTTAGGTACGATCAGTCGTGGTTATTAACAAAAATGTTTGATTAATTCGTTACTTTTTTTTAATCGATTGACAGCACTTATTTATATACATATATGTGTACATAATGACACATTTAGAACAATGTGAAATTGAGTGTTGTGCTGAATGTTTCTCTCTATATATCCTTGTTTATGGCAAGCCAATGTTGCTTTGATGCCTAAAAAGCTTTTTTTGCACTTTCTCTTCACATCCCTTGTTAAGGTCAAGATTTTCAAATGAGAATGTGATCTCAGAAAGGGCACCCTCTGCCCAGAGCCACTCTCACAGATGGAGCTCTGTTTCTCTGCCTCTGTATGCATGCCGCTCATGTTTCATCCCAGGCTGCTTTAGCCTGAGAGGCAAACGGTATGGTTTACAGTCACTGAGGACTTTTATTGTGCTGGGTTCAGCTGACTGGGCTTGCTGGAGCGAGAACGTGGAGGGTAACCGAGAGATGAGGTGAAGTTTTTTTTTTTTTCTTCTTTCATGCTGCACCAGTCAGTTCAAGCGCCCCACAAGAGGACACAAGGGCATTTGGGTCGACACTCTAGAACAGATTGTTGTTTGAAATGTAAAACAGTCTTTCATAGTCAGTGATTTGATATCTCTTGAGTTTCAATGGGAATAGAAAAATACAAGGCAAGTCACTGAATGTGGCTGAGGACACATGTCCTTGTCAGCTACTTCATGTTCATAGTCACAACCCTTTAAATATATGTAAACTGTTCAGTAGCCTTTGTATTGCTAAATAGAATCAGCTGGCTCAAATTCATTTGGCATAAGTGTGCACTAGCTGAGTATTGTAGAGACTTAGGCTACGTTTACACGTGGCCGGCTATTTTCATAAACGGACATTTCACCCTCTCCGTTTTCAAAAATAACATCGTGCACGCCTGTCAGTTTTCAGAAAAGGGTTCATTTACACGAACCCGTGTATATATGCCGTCAAGAGCAGTCCAAACCTGTAGGTGGCAGTGTAACGAGAAGCTCAAGCCCACGTTAGCCAATCAGAATCCCGAAAAATAGCAATAACGGCATTGAATCACTTGCTCTTTCTCTTTCGAACAAAGATGGCGCCAGGATCATCATTCATATGGACTGACCAGGAGGTAGAGCTCCTGTTAAACATAGGTCGCACTTTTGACACAGGTGCAAGTTCTGTCTGTGACGTCGGCTGCCTAAAACTCTGTTTTTCTCAGTTTACATGCAAACGTGCAAACATGCAATTTAATCACATTTGTTGTGATTAAATTGTTGGCCAACTGTTGGCCAAAAAATGATTCTTATTGTAGAGCTGACTTAAATATGTAACAAAAGATTAACTTTATTTGACTAGTCACACCATGTCAAAAATGCAAGGCATTGGAGAAACAGTCTTTAAATTGCCTAAATGACATTGTGTTCATAGGCGAATTTTGAAATGACAGATTTCAAGAATGTGTTCTTTGTGAATTCTTAAGTCTAGACTAGTTAAGTGTCGCCGTTCGCCAACTGAGTGTAAAAGCTGGTAGTGGTAATTGTTAGTATGTTGGCTGCTCCATGTCCAAGGTCATTTGCTTTTGTTGAGTTTACCGGCAAATGACTAGATGAATACAGTTGTAGCGATGCATGCAGGGAAGCTGAAGACGGAAGACTCAGGTTCTCACAAAACACTAATAAGTTTAATTCTTACTAAAAAAGCAAGCAAACAGGCAGTGCAAACACATCTCAAAATAACAGAGACTGGACCAAGAGTGAAGGCAAGGGTGAGGCTTAAATAACAAACTGAAACGAGCTAATAAATGACACACAGCTGAAACCAATGAACTAATAATGACAGTAACCATGGAAACTGAACAAAGGATCATGTGAAACTCAGACATTAACAAAACAGGCAAACAGATAAAAAACAAACATAAACCTGACAACAGTATGCTGCTGCTGCTGCTGCTGAATAAAGCTTTTGAAAAGGCCCAAACAATGAAAACTATGCAAAGTTTGTAACTAAACAAAGGAAAGTTTGTGTTTGTGCAGTACAGTACAGTAGGATATAGTTTATTTCAATACTGTATGCTGTCCGAGGGATAGGCTGTATGTTGCAGTTCAACTGTGATTTACAGCAGGATTTTCACAGATATACAGACCTGCTGCTTTTCTTTTGCCCTGTTTGAGAAGCTCAGATGATGAAGTAGGTTGTGTTTCCTGGCTTTTGTAGTGTTCTAGTTCAGATCATGATCATGAATCTGATGCTATCATATATATATATTTTATATTGTTTGTATTGACTGCTTTGGCCTATCAAACAAAAATGTTCTGTTTTCAACATTAATAGTAATAATATTAATAGATGTTTAATGTGCAGCAAATCAGCATATTAGAATGATTTCTGAAGGATCATGTAACACTGAAGACTGGAGTAATGACGCTGAAAATTCTACTTTGATCACAGAAATGAATCAATAAATTAAATTGATAAAAATTGAAAACAATTATTTTAAATGGTAATAATATTTCACAATATTGTGTTTTTTTTTACTGTATTTTTATATGTGGAAGAGTCTAGAAATCTGGTCATCTAGTCACCTATCATGAAATACCTAGTGAAGTTCTCTCAAAATGCTGGTAATTTAATTGAGCCGCCTCCTCTCAACATTTCATTACATCCCACTTCCTTCATCCTCAGCATGTTTATTATTCTCTTTTCTTATTGTTTTTCTCCAATTTTAGATATTCTTTTGCGCACAATGTGCGCCACAGAGGAAACAGGCTCAGCAGGGCAGCCATTCATCATAAGATAAATGAAACTCTGTCAGAAGTAAAAGAGTGGTCCTTTTTTTATCACCTCTATCCTCTCCCTGTATTACCAAAGAGAGAGAGAGACTTTTGGATTAGATGAGGGAGCTGTATTTATGTTGGAATGAAACTTGTAGGATTTGTAGGAACAAGCTGTTTTTTTGGCTGGAGCTTGTAAAACCCCCTCGGTAAGCATGTATCTTTAAATTCATCCCTGTTATAGCACCGTTCTTGATTTTTGAAGATATGTAGTTTTCAAGTGTAGTGTGAGGTGTGTGTAAGAAGTGTAAGGAGTAAATTCTAAATGGATCCTTATGGGATCATAAGTGCAGCACACTATCAGCACATAATGAACTGATAATGACTGTGGATGATGATTATGTTTGCAGTTCTCCTCCTGCTGCTTCATCTAAACCTCACAGTCTGATGTGCTTACAATGCCTTTATTGCTTATGAGAATATTCACTTAAATGCTGTAAGTGCCCTCTTGATAGGGGCACAATAATGTAATTTAAATGTAATTGCAGTTTATTTACATTTTTTGCCTTACTAACACACCTTTATATTGCTATTGACACCAATTTAATGACATTTAATTGTACAGTGTTACCTGGCCTAATAATTTTATTATTTTCCCAAATTCCTATATTTGAAAAAGAAACTGCTTAAAGTCACCATGAAATCAAAATTGACAAAATAGATTTTTCTGGAATATTGCAGTCATTATTATAAATGATTTATCTGTGTACATCATTATTTTTTTATTTTTGTGTCCTCATTAACTTTAATCAAAATAACTTCTTCCTCTTACAACAACATCTCTTCTCTTCCCTGATGATGTGAGGGCGGGACAACCTGTCAATAACATGAGATCACAGCAACAGGAAACCACAACCATCCAATCAATTCCCGATGGACAAAATCAAGTCCCACCCTACATTTTTTCTTGTATGAGGAGCCGTTTCACTCAGATATACATCACAATGATGAAGAAAAGACTATCACCACAGTCATATTAGTCAAGTATAAGAGCATTTTATTTTATTAAAATTTTATTTTATAGAACAGATGGGAAATTATTGGGAGAAAAGTGACAAAAATAAACTCCTGTTGATATTCAAGTCTTGTGAGACACGGCGTCTTCTCTCACCAGCAGGGTAAATAAATGACAATCATTAGTGTCAGCCATACAGATCTGGGTCATAAACCCATTGAAACCATCTTGTTGCTGTCAGCGTTTTCGCTCGCTCGGTTTTGGCTTCCATCAGAACTCATTGGCGAATGACTGATGCTGAGGGCTTCGGTCTTTGCCAAGATGGAGAGATCCCAAAAATCTCATAATGAATGGCACTTTGCATCGATATTCATCACCACGCCAGTCGATCTGTCATTGCAATGTGTCACTTAGGAATAAAGAACATGCTGTCTGATTAGAGGGCTGCTGTAATGCCTGTGACAGTTATTTAATTCCCTGGATCCTGATCAGAATGCAGACCTGTACTGGAGACAGAGAAAGTGATCAATTAAATATGTTTGGAAAGGTTTATACGAGTAGATATAAGAAGTTGGGACACTATGACATCCATCTCAGGTGATTCAATCGCAAGAAGTGCTTAATACAGATATAAACTAGGAACAGTGTCTTTTTGGAAACGCATTCAGGGTGGTCAAAAGATAGAGGAATTTTCACCAGGTGACTTGAATAACTATATCATTCTAGAGTTAGTGGGGTAATTTTCTTGGAGGGAAGCGCATCTACTAGTATGAGCATTTAAGCGTTCATACTTGTTTACTTTTCCAAACCTCTTTCAGTAACCATGGTTTAAAAATACAACAACTTTCCACTTGAGTTTGCATATTCCACAGTTCCCACTGTTTTTTTATTGTTATTATTATGAAATAAAAAAATATTAAAGGGGTCATATAATGGTACATGCACTTTTACAAGTTGATTGTACTGAAATGTGTGTTGGCAGTGCCTGTACACAACCATCATAAAATGATAAAAATCCATCCAGTGTTTTTTTTTAAAATCTTCTTATATGTTTTCCCCCATCTCAAATCAAGCCGTTCGTCACAAAATCGACGCCCCTCCCACAATTGTTGATTGACAGCAGCGTTTCAACACAGACCCGCCCTCGCTCGTGCGCGAGCTGTCAATCATAGTCCGCACGTCATTGTTGATACGCTTGAGCACTGTCTATGAGCAGAATGGCATCTAAGCGATTGTGGTGTTCTGTTCTTGGGTGCAATAAGGAACACAGCAGTCATTTTTTGATGTTCCTAAATACGAACCGCTGAAGACGCAGTGGCTGAGTTTGTTTTCGAAGGGAATATTCCCCACGATCAACAGCAATGCTTTCATGTTTGCGAGAATCATTTCACACACCAGACTGCTTTACAAACGAGGTCAGTATAAAGCTGGTTTTGCTGAAGCTGCTCCTGAAAAAAGGATCGGTACCAACTATTCGTGTTCCTGCTGCACCTCCAGAAGAAGAAGTGAGTGTAACGTTTTATTAACCTTGATATTAATATTTATATTAATCTTTGCAAATCGCTAGCACGCTTCACGATGAATGCGGCTGTTTACACTCAGGGTACATTACGGCATGTTTTCTATGTACGACGTTCTCAATATAATTCATAATCCCACGTTTATAATGAACAACGCGTTATGATTATTGTGTTATTATTAAAAACGGTGTACACACAGAACAGAGGGGCGGGGTGAGCAAAGCGCATTATCATTTGAAGACACATGCACTTAAACGGCGTGCTGAAAACAGAGCTGTTTTTGACCAGGTAAAATTAGTGTTTTCTTACAATACTAATGAGAATTTTTAATTAAAGTATATTACAAACTTTTAATTTAGACCCTAAAGAATCATATTAGCTTCTACAAAAATGGCATTATATGACCCCTTTAAACAAAATAAGAAATGTATTGTAATAATACCACTGTACTTTAAAAAAAACATCATTTTTATTTTACTGTAAAACTAAAATACTAAATTATTTACATCCTAATTTCTTCATTTTCAAACGGTAAACCATTAAACTTTTATTTTGGTGAGTTGCTGGCAAATAAAAATATGTGATGCCAGTTTCAAAATGAAGCTTGAAGCTGTATTAATTTAAACGCATGCAGTCGGAAACGGCTTTACTCTGAAACCAGTAGCGCATATACATATATACATATACAATGATACATATGTAATAAATTTGCAGCCTGTGCGATTTGACAGTTGACCTAAGCCATATCACGATATCAATTTTATCTTGATATATTATGCAGCCCTAGTTTTAGACACTAATGAGACCTGATGTGACCCAGAAAACTTTAAAAGGCCTGATGTTCACTTCTTGTGACATATGATGTAAAATTGATGTATGTTGTCACATCTGATCACAAGTGGTCACAGGAGATGCATGTTAATAGCAGGTGCGAACAGCAATCGGTCTCGGCCGAGTGCTTGTGATCGTATCACCTGAGACGAATGTTAATACCGGCTGAAAAAAACAGCCAGATTGAGGCGAGATATTTGAAGATAAGACCAGTCACAGATATATCAAACCCTGCTTTTCTCCAAGCTATTGTCAGCAAATCTGATTTCCTTGCTGTTTGACTGCTAAGTGGTGCAGCAAACACTCAGTTCCCAGAGGCCTCTGGGAGATGTGGCATATCTTCTGTGTGTGCTGTGGCCCTTTGATTGTGTTTCTCAGATAATTGTTTTTTTATGATTCAATCACATTTTAACTATGCCAGGAATAGTCGCTTTGTTTGTATGAAGACTTTTCACTTTATCTTTCTTTAGAAAGAGAGCGAGAGAAAAGCTAGATGTCCGCTGGCGGTACCTCCTCAGTATTCACTTCACACACTCTCAAGGACAGAGTTTTCTTGTCTCGTCACAAGCCGTCTGGACATGCACACTTTATCTTTTTCTTTCCCTGTTTCTGAAAGTAAGCCAGAAGTGGAAATGTGCAATAATTGCTGCTTTGATCGTTAAAAGCTCATAAAACTCCTCAGCTTTTGTATTTGTGAGTGTGTGAGTGTGCGCAGTGTTTGTATGTTTTCACAGAATTTTTTTGGTCTGTGTGTGGTTGCATATTTGTGTATGTGTGTGGAAGGTGGATAGATGTGGTTATGTTTTCACAAACCTGTCATTAACTTTATTGCCCTCAATGTCTTGATAATTCATTTTGAGGTGGAAAAGTTAATTCATGAGAACATTTCTAATCTAGAACATCTCCCAGTCCACTCACTGAAGTCGCTATAAACTGTAAATCTTCCCTGCCAACCTCTTAAATCTCATCTGCACTTTTGCTCAATTCAAGTTTTTGTGCCAAGTTCTCATTTTGGGGGCAAATAACTCCTTGAACAAACTGTAAAACTCAAGCAGAAGAGCTGTGATGGTAAAATAAATATGCAGTTTTATAGTTTTGTGTGAAATCTCTCTCTATATATTTATGTGTCTGTATTTATTTTAATTCATATATTTGCAGTCTCATTGATTTTGTCCAATGAATTCCAGCCAAATATTTTAGTCATAGAACATTATTACTTCAAGTTATTGCTGCTAAAGGTGGTTCTACAAGCAGTTAAATCATTGGGTGTACTTAGTTTGTCACACACGGCTTCTCCATTTTGGCTTTATTTTATTAAATAAATAATGACACTGTAATTCATCATTGTGTTGTTGTTCATCTGGGGTTGTACTTAACTAATTTTATGACCTGCTAATGACCACATGACTTATATTGTGTTCTGATACGTAAAACCATAGAATTCAAAAGGGTGTATTTTCTTTTTTTATGTATACTGTATATTCTAAATATACTGTAAGTGAGAAAGAAAATATAATAAACTTACTGGATTATAATGATTTCTGTGTTAATACACACAAAGTCATGTGTATGAATGGTAGTAATGGTCAAGTAACATGTTCAAACAAGTATACATTAGGATCTGAAAACTCACTGAACTTCTGTAAAGAAAGATTGAACTGATGTTTTTCTCCAAATGGAAATGTTGTGTTTTATTAAAGCGGACTTTTATGAATACCAAAATAATGGATTTAGAGGCATGAAAAAGGATCCTCCTCAGAAGAACTGCGGGAACTTCTCCAAGACGCTTGAAGAAACCTACACTCTCAGAAAAAAAAGGTACAAAAGCTGTCACTGGGACAGTACCCTTCAAAAGGGTTTTAATATGTACCATTTAGGTACTAATATGTACACTTTTGGTACCAATATGTACCTTTGAGGGACTAAAATGCACTCTTTAGTAGGGGTGTAACAATATATCGTGTCACAATATATCGCAATACAAAAATGCAACAATATGTATCGTGGATAATGACAATATGCATCGTGGATAGTTCACCCAAAATAAAAATTACCCTGTGAGAAAAAATTGAAGTTTTCAGAGTCAGTACTACATTAAACTACAATATATTATGTTGAATATAATGTATAATAATGGGGGAATATTAGTGGGTCCTGATAATGCTTATGTTATAAGTCTTATGTTACCAGTAAAATGTGGCCTACGTTATTTTAAATATATCTAGCCAGTGACAGAGTGCAAGCATATTCGTCTAAAGTAATTCAGTATTTTCAGGTTCAGAATCATGAATATATTTATTCTGGTGTTACCATTGTCCAAGCCTATTCATTTACACCCACAATATTATATCAAATTTAGCATTTAATCAACAGTAAAAATGTTCTTAACCTTTTATTATATGTCTTGGAGTATCGCAATAGTATCGTATCGTGAGTTCAGTATCGTGATATGTATCGAATCGTGAAATTAGGGTATCGTTACACCCCTACTCTTTAGGTACAAATGTGTACCTTTTGAAAAGGTACCGCCACAGTGACAGCTTTTGTACCTTTTTTTCTGAGAGTGTACCTACAAAGCTACCTGAAAAACTATGTGCAAGTGTACCTAGGACAAAAGCTATTTTAAACACAAAGGGTGGTCACACCAAGTATTGATTTGATTTAGTTAATAGTAGTTATTTAATGAATAAAATCTATTTCTGATTTTTTTTAAAAGCATCCTCACTTTACAGCATTTTTACACAGGTACCTAAAACTTTTCACAGTACTGTAGCTTTGCTGGTCAGTTTCTTCAAGTGTCTTGAAGACGTTGCCGCGGTTCTTCTGGATTTAGTCTCTCTCGGTTTTTCTCGATGATGGTGAGATCAGATCTCCGTGTGGAGCAGACCGGCTGTTGTCTGACTCCTTGAATCTCACTGGATTATTAGAGTTAATGGTAAAAGGAATGTTTGGAAATGTATTTTTAAATCGCAATTTTAGGTGAAAATAGTACGACTTTTGCACAGTACTGTAAATGACAAATCCACCATAGTGTCAGAACCCCCCCACACACACCCTCTCAGGTTTCAGTACATGATATCTCCTATTAAGAGTGTATATGTGGTTGTGGTTGATTGGGCAAATGTGGGAAAAGTATCATTCATTTCTATGTATAAACCTTTTTTCATGCTTAACTTGAATTGAAGCTTTAAAAAAAGCCTTTTCAGGGCAACTTGAGTAGGGATGGCCCGGTTCTTACGAACAAAACAGGTGGAGGCAGCAATCTGGGGCAGATAATCATGATAACCCTGTGAGAGATTGGACCGATCTCAGGGGAGAGAGGAGAGACTCTCCCTCCCCGTCCCTCTTTCTCCTCTATTTCACTCCAGGCCTCATCACTCTCTTTGCTCATGCCCTCTCTCATCCTTCTTTTCCATCTCCTCCTCTACAGAATGATCCCTCGCTCGACCAGAGCCTGATAACAGAAAGACTGAGGGGAAATATTCTGCTCTCTCTTTCTCTTTCCATCTTGTCCTTATTTTATCTCCCTCCTGCCTTTTGCATTCCGTTTTGTCTCATTCTTCCTCCCTTGCTCTGTTTCCATCCTTGATTTTTCAATCCCTTACCTCTCCCATCTTCCTTCTCCTCCTCCTCCAGTCACCCTCTTTACCCTGTGGTCATCACTCTGCTGCTTTCCCATCCTCTCCTCTATTTCTTTGTTGACGGCCCAGCAGAATGCCATGTGATCAGTTTCTTCAGCCTACAGACACAGGCTGTTTATCATGTTTCACCTTTTCACATTACTGGCTTTGAGTGAAGACTAGAAATCACACATTCATTTGGAATGCACATTTCTGTCACAAAATGGGAGGTATTTTCTTTTTACTTTTTTTAATTCTAAATATAAATTTAAATCTAAAGTCAGTGGACAGTGACTAAGGATTCATTTTGAAATATCAACAAATAATAATTTATAAAAAAGTATTATTATATTATATTATATTATTTGATATGCTTACACTATTATAATTATACTCAGATAAGTACTGAGTAGTACTAATTAACTACATGAGACTTACTATAGAGTTACAGTTAGGGTTATTTACTTGTAATTATGCATAATTTACTGTTATTACTATAGTATGTAAATGTAGTAACATGTAACTACGTCACCTTAAAATAAAGTGTTACCATATTATATTATATTATTTCCTGAGTGAAAATTGCAGAGTCTTTGTGCAACCTGTGTATTTCCATAAAGTCCTTTTCCAGTAATCATAAACAACTGGAAAAGAGATTAATTGCGATGTTGCTCCATCTGTAAACCAAAGGATATTGACCCAGGTATATGTACTATTTTTATAAATACATGTTCAACTATAGTTCAAATATAATTTCCAGACTCTGAATTCATGATAAATCCTTTGTCCTTTCAAATAATAATATTGATAACTATGTCATGGTGTAACTTGCTGTGAAATGGAATTATGACCTGCTTCTTTCCATCTGTCTGCATATTTCTTTAGAAGGAGGGAGAGCAGAGGAGGGGTTGCGGGCGTCCAAGCTTGGGATGATTAATGAGCTGTTGGCCTGGTCATGGAAACGGAGCAGAACATACATTAGAACATACAGACATTGCTCTTTTATGTGCACTACAGACAACTACAAATACACACACAGACAATGGAAAAGGTGGAGAAGAAACATACATCATTTGCGATATGTTTGTAGCACAGATTATTTTCAGAAGAGGTAAAGGCACGTATGATGATGATAGATGTCCAGTTGATCTCGATGTATTGCAGACAGAGCTGTTCTGAGCTGTGTGATTCAGCATGAAGGTACTTGCGGTTTCAAGCTCATAGAGGAATTCTATATTAAAATTCAACATTTTGATTTGTTGTTCAGCTTCTGAACTTTAATGGTGCTCCAGGAGTTGTTACAGTCACGGTCTACCCAGAGGATAAATGAAGAGTGAGGCACAGAAATTTAGAATGCAGTTTAGATTGTTATGTAATTTAATGTTGTACCATGGGAGATTTTGAAGAGTAAGTTGAAGATTTTACGTTTGGATGATGTAATTTATTACAGTGTTTCTGGTGAGTTTCAGGTCTGTTCTGGTAGTTCAAAAGTTTGGTTTTTGTATGTAAAAAGAAAAGAAAAGAGAAGTCACAAAGGCCATTCTCACAAATGCTTCGTTTATTTAATCTAAAATACAGTAAAAACAGTAATATTGTGAAATATGATTACAACTTAATAATAGCTCTTTTCTATTTTAATATATTTTAAAATGTGATTTATTCCTGTGATGGCAAAGCTGAATTTATGCATCATTACTCCAGTCTTCAGTGTCTAATATGCTGATTTGCTGCTCAATAAAAACAAATATTTTTTATTTTCAATGTTTAATACAGTAGTTCTGCTTAATTTTTTTTGTTTAATGGTGATTAAAAAAATGTTCATGACTGATTAGTAGAAACTTCAGATGGACAGCAACAGCATTTATATGAAATTGAAACAAAAGCATCCTTCCTAAATAAAGTATTAATCCCCCAAAAACAAGTTTTTTGAACATTAGCATATATGCCAACGTGGACATTTTGCGTGGCATGCTCTCACAATCAATACAACTTTTTTTCATAAATAGCTACAATGTATTTTGTGCAGTGAAGAGCTGAGTGCATGAAAAACTGACACTACATTATCACTGTTAATAATTGTGCATATTGCTGTTTCTATGCCGTTCTAAGTAATATTGATACATTTCTATGTTTATTTTAAGATTGGTTTAGTTTTGTGTATTTTGTTGGATCAGTTGAGATTATAAAACCAGTTGGGACTGCATTGATGTTTGAGAAGTGTTCCATCTCTGGAGGTCACTAAGTCACTCTCCCATCTTACTCTCATTGAAAAGGAGTAGTTTTCAGTCCCTCAATCACTTGAAACTGCAAAAGTGAAAAGGTGTGATGTTTCAAGTTGAGATGTATTGAATGAAGTAGCATAATAGTGAGGTGTGGAGGATGATGATTGATTATAATGTGGAGAATGTGTTGGCATCTTCCAAAGTACTTTTCTAACACTTATCGACTGTCACATCATTTGATCAGATTTTGACAGTTGTGTGGCAGCTGTAGTGCAGGTATCGTTTTCAGTGCTTTAACTCTCTTCCCTTTGTTCATCATCTCGATATCTCCCAGTTGCTTCAAGTTTTGTTTCTTCATTCTTATATTTGATCTCTCATGCTGTAGTTCTGTGTCTGGCGGTGTGCTTTCTCGTTCTGTGATATATTGTGAAGCTTCCAGCAGAGCAGATTGATTTCCTTCAGTGTTAAGCTTTCTATTTGCCTGTCAGTGGAGCTGAACGTGTCTTGCGTCAGTCCATAAATGTGTTAAATTCCCTTCAGAGGAGATTGAGCTCTTGACTGTGAGCGTTTGAAGGGTTTACGAGCCATTCATAGAGAAGTGATAAGCTGTTATTAAACAACAGAGATACTGTGGGTATTTATTTTTGGACTGTTAAGCTTAATTAATGCATTGCAAACTTGGGGAAAATACCAGTGGTTGAAGCTGAGTTTATTAAAAGCTTGACTATTCAGATAGTGTTTATTATACATCTGAGTTTGCATGAGTAATATGAAGAATATGAGGATTTTTCACTCGGCTCATTAGTTTAGGATGTCAGAGTGAGCATCTCTGGCTCTGTACCAGCGCTGTATGTGAGTAATGAGAGGCTTTGTGCATGTGTGTGTACAGTGTGTAAGTGACTGTGCATGTGTATGTTTTGGGATATTTACATGTTTGTTATTTAGGAGCTTGCTTGTTTTATGAAGTCTCATTTAGGGTTGGATTGATACCAGTAATTTCAGACTCTGGAAACTCTGTGTTGATGCTAAAATAATGAATTTATCAAATATAACAACTTTCCCCACACTTTAAGCATGTATTTAACATGTTTTTGCTGTTTTCTTATTAAATGGTTGTACAAAAACACAATATTTCATAGTTGAGCTTAATAATTAAATTCCACCATGCAAAGAATGCAAATTACTTTTGTTCCTGAACACTTTTGGACAATCACATATTTACATCGTTGTTGTATTTAAAAATGTAACAATTTAGTTTAGTCCAATTAGGTCAAGCCGGCCTTTACTAATTACAGTATTTCCTATTTGAGGTGTGTGTCCTTGCATATTGCTCTCATCAGCTGCTTATACAGCAACTGTGTGTACACACATACACACACACACACACTTTGAAAGAGTGGCTCAGCTAAACTGCTGAGTTGGCACTAAGGGAGGTTTGAGGAGGGTAGTGAGACATTTAGAGCTGTTTAAAAGGAGAGAGAGAGCGAGAGAAAGTAAGGAGGAGAGTTGGAGCTGAGGGAATATGGAGTCAGTGTGTGCTCTCTCTGATGCTTTCTGAGGGAGAAAGCGAGAGCTTACAGTCTTCTGACAGTCAGAGTGGCTCTATTTGGGCTGTTCTGCGGGCTTTGATCTATTGAGCTGCTGTGCTTTGCCATTGTGAGAGACTGCAGATGAGAGTGGCTTACAAAGTCCCTGTTAAACACTGCGCACCATCTGTATGTTGACAGCATCTGACACGGGCCTTCCATGAATACAATTGTTAGCTGTGATTTCTAGCACTATTCTCCTTTCATATTTACTTTTTACCTGTATGCCTCTTTTATTCATAGTTGCAGTAGTAGAGAGAAGACTGGAAATGATGTGTGGAATGATATTGGGAGATGATGTGAGTTGGATTCAGACTCTCACTGACCATATGAGCACCACAATGTTCAAGTTATCAAGTTATATATATAACAACATGTGAGTCGTTTTATAATATCACCATAGTAATAAAAATTATTTAGTTCAGTTTGAGAACAGACATTACAATTAAAAGCTGAACGTGTGCTCAATGCAGTCTGAGTCGAACGAGATCAGCAGCAGGAGATTTAATTTATCATGTGGTGAGAGTGAGGCCAGCTGACAGACAAGACGATGGCGGATGATTTGGTTTCAAAGCAAAATGTAAAAGCTTCTATTGGGCAATATTTTGGATTTAACCTCTTAAGTGTCACCCCTCCTTTTTTTGAATAGACATGAAAAGGCACATTCCGTACTTAAATGGTTGTAATTCAAGAATGCTTTGGAATAAGATTGATCTTGTTTTAAAGAAGACATTTGGCAGATTTTTGTAGAAGTGAAATAAATTAAGAAAGTGAAACAGAGAAAAAGTTATAGAAGTTTGAGTTTATGAAAATGTAGGCTACAATGTACAAATTAGTGCTGCACGATTAATCGCAATTTCCATGTAATCGCACTTAAATCAAGATGGCGATTATTTTGTATGCGCAGCTTGTCATTGATGTACGGCTCTGTAAACACTGCTTCATCTGAAAGCACTGTGAGTTTGAATCACTTAGACCTAATAGGTCCTAATAGACCTTATGTGCCAGAGAAACGAGGGCACAGCCATCTTTAGAATATTGTCTTTGAACTTCCGTTTTTGCAGTCGCGCTGTATATTTCTATGGCATTGCTGTCCAGGAGAAATTAGCTTTTGAAGTGGATTTACTTAATGTAAAGTTAACAAAATGTACTGCCAGTATGGCAGTTTTTTGGATTTTATAAGTCTGACCATAGTCAGACCAATGTCGTCTGCAAATTATGCAAGACCGTCGTCGGTTTCTCTATGTTTGTTTAACACTTTGCACTATTGTATAATCACTTTATTAAGCATTTCTTACGTTTTGCACTTTAATGTTTAGAGATAATTGTTAAGTGTTCATTGTGATTTTAGACTTATGTTTACATTTTAATTATTTGAGTGTTTTCCATGGTTGTGTTGACATGTCTGCCTTTATAACTGAGGGGATTATAATCAGAGGAAGGTTAAGTTTAAAATAAAAACGTTTAAATGTAATATATTTTTCTCCTGGTCCTTATTTTAAATAGGTCATAAAAAATATCAATAATTATCGATATCGACCGATATGAAACTCTTATATCGTGATACAGTTTTCAGCAATATCGCCCAGCCCTACCGGTGACACTTACAGTGAGGAAAATAAGTATTTGAACACCCTGCTATTTTGCAAGTTCTCCCACTTAGAAATCATGGAGGGGTCTGAAATTGTAATCGTAGGTGCATGTCCACTGTGAGAGACATAATCTAAAAAAAAAAAAATCCAGAAATCACAATGTATGGTTTTTTAACTATTTATTTGTATGATACAGCTGCAAATAAGTATTTGAACACCTGAGAAAATCAATGTTAATATTTGGTACAGTAGCCTTTGTTTGCAATTACAGAGGTCAAACGTTTCCTGTAGTTTTTCACCAGGTTTGCACACACTGCAGGAGGGATTTTGGCCCACTCCTCCACACAGATCTTCTCTAGATCAGTCAGGTTTCTGGGCTGTCGCTGAGAAACACGGAGTTCGAGCTCCCTCCAAAGATTCTCTATTGGGTTTAGGTCTGGAGACTGGCTAGGCCACGCCAGAACCTCGATATGCTTCTTACAGAGCCACTCCTTGGTTATCCTGGCTGTGTGCTTCGGGTCATTGTCATGTTGGAAGACCCAGCCTCGACCCATCTTCAATGCTCTAACTGAGGGAAGGAGGTTGTTCCCCAAAATCTCGCAATACATGGCCCCGGTCATCCTCTCCTTAATACAGTGCAGTCGCCCTGTCCCATGTGCAGAAAAACACCCCCAAAGCATGATGCTACCACCCCCATGCTTCACAGTAGGGATGGTGTTCTTGGGATGGTACTCATCATTCTTCTTCCTCCAAACACGTTTAGTGGAATTATGACCAAAAAGTTCTATTTTGGTCTCATCTGACCACATGACTTTCTCCCATGACTCCTCTGGATCATCCAAATGGTCATTGGCAAACTTAAGACGGGCCTTGACGTGCTGGTTTAAGCAGGGGAACCTTCCGTGCCATGCATGATTTCAAACCATGACGTCTTAGTGTATTACCAACAGTAACCTTGGAAACGGTGGTCCCAGCTCTTTTCAGGTCATTGACCAGCTCCTCCCGTGTAGTTCTAGGCTGATTTCTCACCTTTCTTAGGATCATTGAGACCCCACGAGGTGAGATCTTGCATGGAGCCCCAGTCCGAGGGAGATTGACAGTCATGTTTAGCTTCTTCCATTTTCTAATGATTACTCCAACAGTGGACCTTTTTTCACCAAGCTGCTTGGCAATTTCCCCGTAGCCCTTTCCAGCCTTGTGGAGGTGTACAATTTTGTCTCTAGTGTCTTTGGACAGCTCTTTGGTCTTGGCCATGTTAGTAGTTGGATTCTTACTGATTGTATGGGGTGGACAGGTGTCTTTATGCAGCTAATGAACTCAAACAGGTGCATCTAATTTAGGATAATAAATGGAGTGGAGGTGGACATTTTAAAGGCAGACTAACAGGTCTTTGAGGGTCAGAATTCTAGCTGATAGACAGGTGTTCAAATACTTATTTGCAGCTGTATCATACAAATAAATAGTTAAAAAATCATATATTGTGATTTCTGGATTTTTTTTTTTTAGATTATGTCTCTCACAGTGGACATGCACCTACGATGACAATTTCAGACTCCTCCATGATTTCCAAGTGGGAGAACTTGCAAAATAGCAGGGTGTTCAAATACTTATTTTCCTCACTGTAAGGGGTTTTAAACCCAGTGCTAATAGGGGACCTGCAAACATAATCATAAAGAATATGAAGCAAAACAAAACTTTTGAGAGAATGCAAAAATTTAAATTGAAATAGATTCCTCCCATCTCATATTTTTTCCATCATCATGGGGCATTTACGATGCAATTACGATGGAGACCGGAGATTTCAAGGATGCAAAATCAGCATAAATGTATCATAAAAGCAATCCAAACGACATGTGATATGTGTTCGTTTTCTGAAGCCAAATGAGAACTTTGTGTGCTAAACAAACCAAAATGTTTCTTCTCAAAACTACTGACTATGTAAAATCCCACCGCTGTCAGATTTTTAAACCACACGATTAACCTGTCTAATGTGAAAATGCTTTGCTACAAGCACAGCAAACCAATAAAAGCTGATATTTATTTACTGTGATTAAGTGTTTATATTTACACCCCTGGGTTTGGTATTGAACATATGCATGTTTGTGAGTTTAGCAGGAATCAAAGGAATACTCAAACATGCCTTGAAGGGCCATATTTTCAACCCTGTTGCCAGTGAGAGCTAACAGACTAACGCAGGTGCCCATCTCACCCTCTGTTTATTTTGAGCGGTCTCCTAAGCTCTGTGCTCTTCAGTGCGGTGTGAACGGCCCCGGGCTCTTTTCCTCACACTGCTGCACACATAAACACATCCAGCAGAATTCTCTCTGATCATCTGCTGACTGACAACATCAGCTCCGGTTGCTGAGGAGCCGCAGTGTGGGTGGGACATATTCCAGCAGAGAAGTTAAACAAGATTTCTGTATTGATTTCTGTCAAACTGAACATTTTTACGGTGTGCTAAAGTTCCTGATGCTCATATCTCTCCATTCCCAAACAATAAAATTGCAAGTTATTTTAAGCTGGCGGGTGTGGAGGATGAAAATGTTAGGATGTGCGTGTGTCCATGTGCTTTGGTCTGTGTATTTGTGGTGTGTTGGAATGTGCAATTGTCCTGATAGACCAGTATTAATGGCTCTTTGGTAGACAGTCATAGTAGAGGATAACGTCCTTATAACTCTTTACTGTTTTAGTATCAGGGAACTTAGTTTGCATATTTAAAACTTTTGTTTAATGCTGATAAATAATGATCTCTGTGAGTTTTCGGTTACAGTAGTTGTCTGTTTTATAGTCTCAAATAAATTACTTCAAACATCTTAGTACATTACTTCATACTTGGTTCATACTGGTTTGGACCAAAAAAAAAAAAAAGTTTTTCTTTGCTCACAGCCCATGTGAACACTCCACTCATGTTCATCGGAAAAGCAAAGTCAAATAATGAGCTGATATGGAATTTCTATGCAGTAGTAGAGTTGTTTCTGTTTGCAATAGCCCTATACTGTGCTGTAACATGGTGTGTGTATAGCCGTGCTGGGCAACGCTGGTAAAATGATGCTACCCTCTCGTTCACTGATCCGCTCCGATCACTTGCTCTGATAATAATAGCTTTGTAGGACTACACATTATTTGGATAATTGGTCAAAAAATAAATCTGTTAAATCTGATTCTGTTGCATAGAACTGAATAAAGAATATTGATATTTATTTTCTGTCCAATTTTAGTGTTACTTTCAATATTTCTTTCATTAAAATGATTGAATTTCATTAAAAGTCGAATCTTTAATACAATTATACCAAAAAAGGCTAATTTAAAATAATAAATAAATAAATTTTAAAACGCATTTTCGTTTTTCAGCCCAGAATTTTCATTTCGATACATCCCTAATATTTAGTCCTGGTTCTCTTAGTTCACACTGTTATTTTCACATTGAAGTAAAAATACAAAGCAAAAGGCATAAGGATAAGGTCACAACCTGATTACACCTCTTTTATGATGTATATTTTGCATAATCTCTGAACATATGAACTTTACTTTACTTTACTTTATGAACCCCAGACAATATGAGCTGTGGAAAATGAGAAGTGATATGAGCTTTAAAGGTAGGGTAGGTAATCCTTTTTCTAAAAAAAAAACATTCCAAATTTGTTTAAACTGTCTTTATATACCAATACATAATTAAAATGTAAGTACTCTGAAAAAGAAAATATAAATATCGAGTGACAGTAGACCTTTTAATCTGCAATAAACACAGCTCATTATTCCCATTCACTCCCACCCCCTCCCTTCTGAGCTCCTTCCAAAGCCACGCCCCCAAAACACATGACCGCGCGACGCCAAACGCTCAGGCTGGAACAAGACGCATTTATTACCTGAGACGAGTGGAGAGGAAGGAGCGCAGTACATACAGTGACATCATGTCAGAATCACATGTAATAAAATACCTAACTTTATCACTATGAATAAAAACAAATAAGATTTCTTTTAGTACTCACTATCAAGCAAGCATATCGATACTGGTAAAGTTTGATTCGGTAACGAGCTATATTTATAGGTAACGAGCTATATTTATAAGGCAAAGCTAAAAACAGGTTGCATTGATACACGTTTTTCCATTACCATCAGTTACACTGTGATGAAGGTGAATTTCGTGTTAGATTCATAACATATACGGTGTTTTGCATGTAAGAGTTTCCATGATGAAAACATTGTTGACTCTAATGAAGACTAACGTACACTCCGAGTCCGGAGACAAGTACCGTATCGTCGGTTCGAGGACAGGTCCGGGGTCGAGGGCGAAGCAGAGGAGGTCGTTCAAGAGTGCGGGCAGGGTCCGAGGAAGTAGTTTTTGCCTTGTTTGCCTTCGCTGACTGCATATGCAGGTGCTTTTAGCTGAATATTTCCGGTAACGGTGACATGTGATGAGTGCACGCAGTGGGGCGCGGGCACGAGACATGAAGGCATCTGATTGGTTCTTTACATTCGCACCGAATGGCAGTGATTGGTCAGAGTTTTTACTGTCCTGCAGCTGCTACAGAGGTCTGATTTTTTTCATTCCTTTTTCTAAACACATAATGTATTGACTACTATCAGGATGGAAGGACCATTTCACCCAGTATAAAAAAAAGTGTTTCTGAACAGGATTACCTACCCTACCTTTAAGCAGCTTTTTACAGGTCTGTGGTTCTGACACCTATATCGAACTGTAATGGGTAACATAACTCTTATGATGAGAAGAACCAGCTATGATTGAGCATCCTGTGTTTTTTAGGGTCACATCTTGTGACATCACATCCTGTTTCTGTTCAGGCCATCCTTAAAAATATTTTGGTTTGCAGTAACAGCAAAAAAAAAGAAAAAAAGGGTCGGTAGGTCGGTCTATATTTTTTTATATATAAAAAGAATAATATAAAAAAGTATATATTTTTTCATTTTTTAAAAAAAAATCAGGGTCGGTGGGGGGGTGGGATGACATTTTTCACCTATGTCTAAGGGCTGTTTACACCAGGCCACTTCATGCGTTTTCTCAGATCGGATTGCAATCTGATTTATCAAAACGATTCCATTTACACCTGGTTACATAGGCTAAATGTGTGTTGTTTTTTTGCGGATATAAATCCGATCTTCAATTACCGCTATGTAGATTTAATGGAGTGCACGTCACCGAAAGCAACAGTTATGACTACATTATTTTATTGATCATCAGCTAAAATTTCTGAATCAAAGCCCGCAATAAGAGAAAGCGGAAACAGCCCTGGTAAGATCATTTCGTTTCTTTACATTTAATGATGATGATTGTGTGTTAAGCGTCAGCGACTTACTTTCACTTTGATTTGCGATAGTTTGCACGTTGATGCTCAGCTTCTCATCTGCGGCAATGCGTGTTGCAGTAGCGTCGTCATATCTGACTAAAACATGACATATAGCCTATAACACGCTCTCGCATGTTTATTTTTTAATAAACCATATTCAACAACATATAAAAATGAAATAATCTTTAGAGTAAAGCCGCAGCCATCATTACCAAGCGCGAACCATTGACAGTGGATGAAACGAAGCAAACTTAGCTTGCATGCACGTGTGACATGCGTTAACGGTTAACCAATGGTGTAAACATAATCATAGATGACGCGCCACGGGTTTTTATTTAAAAGAAAGAACGTAGCTTATGTTTGTATGTAGGTCTAGGCAATTTATATTCACAATACTTAATAACTAATATTATTTTATTGCATTTGTATTAGTTGTTTGAAGAGTTAAAAAAAAATCGGTCGGTCTTAACGCAAGTTTACAACCGGCAAGTCGGTCGGACTGAAAGGGAAAAAAAATAAATAATTGGGTCGGTACTAAATTGACAGGGTCGGTCGGGTTACGGCAAACAAGAATATTTTTAAGGATGGCCTCATAGTCCAGTCGAACGGCATCAGATTTTGTTTAGAAGCGTGAAACGGTGGGTCTTGGTCTGCTTGTTTGGTGCGCACAATGATACGGATGGCAGCGTTCACACGTTCATAAGCCGCATTAACAGAGCAATCGCTCCAGAGTTCGGTTATATCGAACCAAACCTGCCAAGTGTGAACACACCATGAGAGTGAGAAAAGCATTAGTTTAATATTTAATATCTTAATACTCCACAGGGCTAAAAGTGCCCATAGTTGAATAAACACTTGTACAGAATATATTGAGCGAAAGAGTGAGACTGAAACAATGTCACACTGAAATGAACATTTGTGTTCTTGGCAAACAGAAATGAAATGAAAACTGTGTTGTTGTTGTTTTCTACTCTGAAAGCCAAATAGCACTTTCTTTGTCTCTGTCTGTCTGTCTCTCTCTCTCTCTCTCTCTCTCTCACTCACACACACACACACACACACACACTCTCTCTCTATTTCAGTGTGATACATTAGCATGACAAGAAGTAACTGTAAATTTATATTGCCAACTCAGAACCAGGTGAGACGGTAATTATATTAAAATACAAAATGTGTGCAAAATATTAATTTAAATAACGGATGAATAAAGTAAGAAAATGATCAAGTAAGAGCAGCAGTAAAATGGCAAACATCTGTTGCTTGTCAGGTGGTCTGTCTGTCTGTCTGTCTGTCTGTCTGTCTGTCTGTCTGTCTGTCTGTCTGTCTGTCTTTCTTGCTCGCTCTGTCTCTCGCTTTCCTGTACATTCCTGGAATTCCTCCCAGCTTGGCTTGGATTTAGGCTTTGCAGTGTGTGTGTGTGTGTGTGTGTGTGTGTGTGTTTGTGTGTGTGTGTTGCAGAGTGAGTGTGCGTAATCTGTCAGAATAATTGATTTAGCCTAGTTTATTAACAGTCCTGAGAGAGGGAAAGTGTGTCATGTAATGAAGAATGAGATCGCTTGTGTCTGGCATTAATGATATTTTCCTCATCTGTAGTATTTCATTAGTGATGCTAATTGAAAAGGAACCCATTTACAGGGATTCAGAACTGAAGCTTGTTTTGGTATGTGTGCGTGGTTGTGTGAATATAAAGTATATTGCATATCTTTTTAAAAAGCTTTTTCAACTTGTAGACTGGCTTGAAATTGCTTGCATTGTAGTCAAATTTGTGTTATTGGATTGTACTGGACTTTCAAACTGTGCTCAAACATTTCTGTCCAGAGTTTTTTTTTTTTTGTCTGAATGTTGATGTCGTGATTATCTACAAATGTTTTTCTATTCACAACTAAAAATTAGGATCTGTTTTATACAGTAGGCCTAAACTAAATTATTAAAGACAATTGTCATTAAAAACACTGCATTATTTTGCTGTTACAATGATATACAATGTTTCAGTTCATGTTTGGGTCGATCTTTTTTAGTCTCTGTTAGAATGTTGTGTTGCTGTGTGGCAGATAGTATGGCGATGAAATTTATTTTAAAATGAATTAACTTGAAATGTATTGCGATTCACTGTGTGACATTAAATCATAAGGAAGGAATGACTAACTCCAACAATAAATAACAATATATCCACACAACGACTGTGTCGGAGTTGTGATTTTAACACCAACCGACCAATTGGTTTCTGTACATTAAAGGGTCGTTCCCTGTAGAAAACTCTCAGACGCTTTTCAATTCAATCTCTTTGTTCAGTGTTGAGAGACAGATGCTATAAAGATGTCAAGTGCAGAGGGAACAGGGAGGAACAGTGAAAGCATTAACACTGACCCTGCAAAGAGAGACAAAGTGCTCAGGGAAAAGACAAAGTGAAGAGATGAGAGCCATTAATATATTGCAGAATACATTCCCAATATAGGGCCCTATTTTAACGATCTGAAACGCAAGTGTCAAAGCGCAAAGCGCAAGTAACTTTGTGGGCGGGTCTTGGCGCTGTTGCTATTTTCCCGGCGGGATAAATGACTCTTGCGCCGGGCGCAAATCTAAAAGGGGTTGGTCTGAAGTAGCTTCATTATTCATAGGTGTGGTTTGGGCGTAACGTGAAATAAACCAATCAGAGCATCATCTCACATTCCCTTTAAGAGCAGACGCACTTTTTCCTTGGCGTATTGCTATTATAACGGCGGATTTGCCAGGCGCGCGCCAGGAACGGTTCACAGCCGAGGAGAGCAACGCTCTCTTCACGGCCGTAAAAGAGAGAGAAGTGACATTGGGGATGGGAGAAACACACCCAAATTAGCTTCGGCTAAACAGGCATATAATAATGTGGGTAAATGTGTAAGCTAGATGTATGCTTTTATAATAAATTATTATATTTATAATAAATTATCTATCTATCTATCTATCTATCTATCTATCTATCTATCTATCTATCTATCTATCTATCTATCTATCTATCTATCTATCTATCTATCTATCTATCTATCTATCTATCTATCTATCTATCTATCTATCTATCTATCTATCTATCGTTTGTAATAATATGATTTGCAAAAATGAAAACTGCTGCTTCTGTGTAGATTAGAGAATCACAGTGTATGAGCGTTTGTGCACTCTATACATTATGGTCAAGCATGCGCCCTTAAAATAGCATAATGAACAACGCGCAACGCGCCACTGACTTTAGACTAGGTTTTTTCTGGCCAGTGGCGCAATTGTTTTATGGAACAGTAAAATAGCACCAGGGAACGTTTGCGCCAAAACACGCCTCCTTTTTTGCGCTGAACCGCCCAGAGAGCGCAAGTTCATTCCCTAGTTTAGCGACGTGCTTCTGTGGAGGGAAAAGCGCGCTTTGCGCGGGTGCAAAATAGGAATGAAACATGCGTCGGTGTACAAAGTCAATTGCGCTGGGTGCAAGATAGGGCCCATAGTGTTTCTGAATGTTTCTACTTCCATACCGTCTTCATATGAGAAGGCGAAAGAGGATTTTATGTGATAATATAATTAGGGCTGTCAGTTTAACAGTAGTTTTAGTTTCATTTTCATTTTTCTACCATACGTTTACACTGTAATGAAATAAAATCAGTTCATTTCTAAGTGTTCTCCATCTGTCTGCTCTGATTACATGAGGAAGGCTTCCATTACCCCCCTTTAGAGAGTTTGTCTCCTCTAATGACACCTCCTGCCATCCCATCCCTATCCTACCTAATTATCCTCTATTTTACTTAACAGCCGGAGAAAGAGGAGGGTGGCCGTAGAGAGACGGGGGTCGGTCTGGGATATGAGGATCAGGGCTGGATAATCATTGTTCTAATTGCTTGTGTTGCATATAAAGGCCCTTTGAAAAAACTAATTTAGAAAACAACTCAATTAACATATTCAGATGTGAATCAAAATGATCGACTTGTAGAGAGCTGGTGTAGGAAGTCGTGCATCAGACTGTTTTATAAAAGTGATTGAGTCAATTAAAGTTGATTTTATTCCTGTAATGTTGGCAATTATAGATTTTATTTCAGACTGTTATGCCCATTCTTACAGCAGCGCTGAGGCTTTTTAGATGTGTTGCTTTTAGTGAATGTGATTGCTTACTGGCTTAAGTTAAAATGAGTCCTCCCCCAAGTCTCTATGATATTTTGGCCCCTAGATATTCCTTAGGCACCTCCCTTGATGTCATTCTATGGGAATTCAATAACTAACTGAAATGTATACTAATGTGGTGCACCATATTTGGTAACGTAATTTGGTCACCATTATGAGCCGTGGCCCAGATTTCCCAGTCCCAGGAAGACTCTTTCTGTACTGCAGGTCTGAAAAATCCCTTCATATGATATCTTAAATGACACTATAATGGCTCTAATGAGAAGAAATGTGATCTAGTCTATTCACTACGGTCTGATGACGCACAGCGATGCAGGTGCTGTGGTGTGTAATCAGGTGCCTGGACAGAACCCCTGAAAAAATTAAATAATGGTGTCTGTGAGAGATTGTTTTTACTCTGACATATTAAGATGGGATTTGAAACCAAATCCCCTAACAAGCTCAATAAAGACTGTATCACCAGACTAACACGTCCTACACTAATATACCAGAAACTGAAGAAATACTTACCTGAAGAAGCTCCAAAAAGGGGTTTGTCTTAGCGATGCCATAGCATAGAAGAACCATTTTCGGTTTCCCAAAGAACAGTGAACAAACAGTTCTTTAAAGAAAAAGCATAGTGTAAAGAATCTCTTTAAAAATCTAAAGAACCCTTTTTCACTTTAATGAACCTTTTGTTGAAAGGTAGTTTCCATGGATGTTAAAGGTGGATGTCTTCAACCATAATAAAGAACCTTGAGTGTACTTTACTTAAACTGTTTATGATTTTAGCTGATTATAGACACTTTTGAGAACTTTGATGTTTGAAAAATGTGTCTAGACACTCAAGACACCTGCATTTTTTCCCCCATTCGGTTGTGCTTCAGTTTCCAGTAAAGAGTAAAAGGGATGCCATTTAATATGATACATAACCAAAATTATACACATCATTTACACACTAGGGGACAGATTTACTAAACAGGGCAAATTACCGTGAGAGTTCAATTCCAAAAAAAGCACCGATGATCATTCTAATATGCTGATTTGCTGCTCATGAAACATTTCTTCTTCTTATTATTATCAATGTAACTGCTGTGCTGCTTTATATATTTGTGTAAAAAAAAAAAAAGATTCCTTGATGAATAGAAAATTCAAAAGAACAGCATTTATAAATCTGTAAATCTTTAAAATTTAAAGGAACACTCCACCGTTTTTTCATATTAAACTATGTTATTCCCTTAACTAAGACGAGTTGATACATATCTCTCTCGTCTCAGTGCGTGCACTCAATCGCTCTGGCGTGCGGTGACACTTTGATAGCACTTAGCTTAGCCCAGTTCATTCATTAGGGACCAAACAGAGATGAAGTTAGAAGCGACCAAACACCTCCACGTTTTCCCTATTTAAATACAGTTACACGAGTAGTTACATAGCGGAATAGCACTTGGGACTCGGGAGAACTTCGACTCGGCGCAGTAAAAAGTCACGCCTGAAAATCCTCTCCCCCTCTCCCTCTCACTTCTGTCATTAGAACCAACGTGACTTTTTGCTCCCCGAGTCCCAAGTGCTATTCCGCCATACATTATAGTTATCCTTTTTACCCGCTTAGAAAAGCACCACGTAGGGCTGGGCGATAAAACGATAACGATAATTATCGCGATATAATTTTTCTCGATAAAACGATATCAAGAGTTCGATAAAGGTTCGATATTGTTTATGCGCCAAAAACGGAACGAAACTCATTTGAACCGCACGCCACACGGACCATTTATCCGCTCAGCTCAAAGTCCAAACAGCAGCGCAGCGCAAGCTCACTAGAGCCGATGCGTTTACTCTGATCGTTCTCGTCTACAAATTCCCATCATTTACCATGGATTTACTGTAACGTTAGCCTAGTAGCACTAATATTACCTGCACCATGAAATGTGGGATATACATATTGAATTGTATTATATTATTAATGTAGACGATTTATTAAAGGACTGATGGAATATAATTACAGTATTTAATAATGTATTTAGGCTACTGTTTTTCATACAAATACCATAGAAACCATAAAGTTACATTTTGCCATGATAGTGAGGTTATCATGATCTAAATGCATGATACTGGATGACCAATGGTTAAGTTTAATAAAACTCAAACCTTTCTAAAATTGTATGATGTTTTTGTTGAGTTATTATTACACAATACTTTTTCTGACCTTTTTGAATCTTGCCCCTGACAAATAACCCAACTAAAACTAACACTAAAACTAATAAAAACTATACTAAAACTAAGCATTTTCAAAAACTAAAAACTAAATTAAACTAGCAAACCCACTTTAAAAACTAATTAAAACTAAACTGAATTTGAAAACAAAAAGTCAAAACGAAATAGAAATAAAAACTAATGAAAAATGCAAAACTATAATAACCCTGGTATATGGGGGGAAAAAGGAGAATTAGGTTGGGAACCACTAGCTTAGACCACCAAGAGAGTCAGAGCTGCAAATGGTGCCCTTCTCTCACAAAATTAAGTGTACAACACCCCGGTGTGTGTATGTGTGAGAGAGAGTGGGAAAAAATATAACACTTCAACATTAAAGTATCCATACTTCTGCTTCACTGGTTTGTAATTGATTCCCGGTGGCATGGTAGCAGTTTCCAGTCTGTCATTCAGTTTGTTTGACAGCTGGCAAAGAACAACGAAGCCTACAGCTATGATTCTATAGCATACTTCATCCCTTTTTCTGTTCATACCTTGCTAGTCATTTTTAGAGCACTCCTTCATAAATATCTGAGGCTGCGTTTTGTGTGCACCAATTTCTTTAGGTCTTATTTTTTGTGTCCGAAACCGAAGACAGCTGTCTGGGCTCTGGAGTCAGTCAGCAGTAAGCATTTATTGCTCTTAGGAGGATTTAAACCTATTTTGATGTGTTATTACGTCCGTCTCATGCAACATTTTTCAGGTTTATATATTCTTCTTTGTGAACATGACTATTCTCCTTCTATATTGCAATCAACTTGCATACAGTGGGTACAGAAAGTATTCAGACCCCCTGAAATTTTTCACTCTTTGTTATATTGCAGCCATTTGCTAAAATCATTTAAGTTCATTTTTTTTCCTCATTATTGTACACACAGCACCCCACATTGACAGAAAAACACAGAATTGTTGACATTTTTGCACATTTATTAAAAAAGAAAAACTGAAATATCATATGGTCCTAAGTATTCAGACCCTTTGCTGTGACACTCATATATTTAACTCAGGTGCTGTCCATTTCTTCTGATCATCCTTGAGATGGTTCTACACCTTCATTTGAGTCCAGCTGTGTTTGCTTATACTGATTGGACTTGATTAGGAAAGCCACACCTGTCTGTATAAGACCTTACAGCTCACAGTGCATGTCAGAGCAAATGAGAATCATGAGGTCAAAGGACCTGCCTGAAGAGCTCAGAGACAGAATTGTGGCAAGGCACAGATCTGGCCAAGGTTACCAAAAAAACGTAAGATTCCTAAGAGCTCAATGGCCTCCATAATCCTTAAATGGAAGACGTTTAGGACGACCAGAACCCTTCCTAGAGCTGGCCGTCCGGCTAAACTGAGCTATCGGGGGAGAAGAGCCTGGTGAGAGAGGTAAAGAAGAACCCGCAGATCACTGTGGCTGAGCTCCAGAGATGCAGTCGGGAGATGGGAGAAAGTTGTAGTAAGTCAACCATCACTGCAGCCATCCACCAGTCGGGGCTTTATGGCAGAGTGGCCCGACGGAAGCCTCTCCTCAGTGCAAGACACATGAAAGCACACCTGAAGGACTCCAAGATGGTGATAAATAAGATTCTCTGGTCTGATGAGACCAAGATAGAACTTTTTGGCCTTAATTCTAAGCGGTATGTGTGGAGAAAACCAGGCACTGCTCATCACCTGTCCAATACAGTCTCAACAGTGAAGCATGGTGGTGGCAGCATCATGCTGTGGGGGTGTTTTTCAGCTGCAGGGACAGGACGACTGGTTGCAATCAAGGGAAAGATGAATGTGGCCAAGTACAGGGATATCCTGGACGAAAACCTTCTCCAGAGTGCTCTGGACCTCAGACTGGGCCGAAGGTTCACCTTCCAACAAGACAATGACCCTAAGCACACAGCTAAAATAACGAAGGAGTGGCTTCACAACAACTCTGTGACTATTCTTGAATGACCCAGCCAGAGCCCTGACTTAAACCCAATTGAGCATCTCTGGAGAGACCTGAAAATGGCTGTCCACCAACATTTACCATCCAACCTGACAGAACTGGAGAGCATCTGCAAGGAGGAATGGCAGAGGATACCCAAATCCAGGTGTGAAAAACTTGTTGCATCTTTCCCAAAAAGACTCATGGCTGTATTAGATCAAAAGGGTGCTTCTACTAAATACTGAGCAAAGGGTCTGAATACTTAGGACCATGTGATATTTCAGTTTTTCTTTTTTAATAAATGTGCAAAAATGTCAACAATTCAGTGTTTTTCTGTCAGTATGGGGTGCTGTGTGTACAATAACGAGGAAAAAAAAAGAACTTAAATGATTTTAGCAAATGGCTGCAATATAACAAAGAGTGAAACATTTAAGGGGGTCTGAATACTTTCCGTACCCACTGCATAACAGGTGATCCTTACAAGAACTCTTGTTTTGATTGGTGTCGGTTGCTGTTTTAATGACTCGTAATGGCAGTTTCACACTTAGGCAAACATGCGGGCCTGTGTTTCTAATGGAAGAGCAGACAGATGGTCTATTACAACCATCTAAAGGAGCAACTTCAACAGAAGAAGGCCACTCTCCACTAGACGGGAGCCAATTAGCCGCTTGCAGATTACTTCACTGTGAAGTTCATCTAGTGCTGTTAAGAGCCATAATTGCTCTGGTGGACTGGAGAGAGAGAGAGAGAGAGAAACAGAAAGACATGAAGGAGGTTGTCTGGAAACGTATTAATCAGACAGCGCTCTTCAGGGAGCAGGAGAAAGGTTAGATGGGTTTGTTTTTGTCACGGAAGGCTGACTTTACGGCATAACAACTGCTTGTTTCTGTCGAACGTGCTTCACAAACGTCTCTCAGCCGTGCCGTGTAAACACAATATGCTGTTTGTTTACTTCCATGTGATGTGTGGAAGAGAAGTGTGATTATAGATAGTACCTGAATGTTAATTGTGGAACTAAAACCTAATCAAACAATAACTAGCACACTTTAATTAGCCAAATGATAACCCTTTTACATGATTGACTGTGTGTGTGTGTGTTTATGCCACTCACAACCTCTCTAAACCTCTCATTAGCCGTTATTGACTTGTCAGTGACTGCAGATGTGTGTTTGACACCTTTCCAAACGCACCAGCTGGCTGTCTGTCTTCCCGGATTCCAGCAGAGGCATGAGATCTGAGCAATCTGAAAAAAATCTTATACGTCATTATTTTGGAACTTTAGTTGGTGTGAGAGATCACACACAAGATTTCAAGAAGGACAGTGAGTGCTTATTTCAGATATATCTGTTCCGAAACCTATGTGAGCTGCCTTTACAGGGAATATTTTCTGACGCAAAGTCTGTTCTAGATATATATCATGGCCACATTCTACCTTCTAAAAGTCAAAATTGATTTATATGTATTTTTTATATGTATCTTTATTGTTTGTCTGGCAACAATTGTTATGTTTGCTTGCATAGTAAAGTAATATCTCACATCTCCTCACCAAGCCACATGATTTGAGGTTTCATTCATGTCCGTGGTATGGGATATTATGTGCGGAACATAACACACTGAATTTTAATACATACGTTAGGGTTTGTTCAAATCCCTAATTCTAAGTATGTGATTGTAAAAGTGATGCTTACATTTGATAATAGCACTGAGACACAGAAAAGACAAAAAAAGAGAGTCTGAGGGTAAAACTACTAGAGACAGATGTTGGAAAAATAAGTCTGATTTTCAATTCAGTTTGATATGCAGTTTTGGACAAGACTGTTCTCTGTCTCAGCATGTTTAATGCAGTAGAGCCAAAGCTTTCACTTTGTATTTATCTAATCTCTTTTGTGTTGAGCTGCTCTTCATGTTTTGTTTCATTGTTGGGCCACTTCACTCAAAACAGTTTTTTTGGCTGTTGAAGAATTTGGCTCATGACGTACGTCTTTACCACAGTCATGCCAGGATTTCAGAGTCTGTACACACTCAGTGAGATTTTCCGAATGAATCTTTCAAATCTCATTAGCTCACTTGAGGTAAGATGAGGGTATTTACAGAGCATGTTTGTGTAAAATCTGCCGTCTCTTACTGGTGTGATATTCTCTCGATTCAGGTCTAATTAGTGTAGAGGGAGAGTGAGAGGCTTCGCGTTACATTGTTAGTTTAAAGCCCCTCAGGACCGCACAGGAGCAGGTGGCTTGTCGCGGCCCTCGGGAAGGGTTGGGGTTTGTGTATGTCTGTGGTGGTTTGTGTACGTATAGTGGGAATGGAATGAAATGCTACTTAATACAGTTCTAGAAGCATCAGTCCATTAGCATGCAGCTGGAATTTTGGAATCGTAGAATTGGAACTGAAGGAACAGTTGGACTGAGAGGAGATTTGATCCAGCTGTCTGTAAGGAGCAGGACTTGCAGTCAGGGCGGCTGCATGTCTGGATGGAAACATGTTCTTTGTGACATCTTGAACCTTTTGACGTCACACTGACAGTTTGATGGTAGAGTCACAGTTTAGAACATGCATTTTGATTAATGCACCAACTTGTGCACGCATCTGTAACAGAATTCATTACCAATTAGACATTGTGTATATTACTTTTTAATTTTAGAAGGTTTCGACAGGAAGTGAGTTCAAATACCACAGTTCATGATATCATAAAAAATATATATATATATTACATTTTATCATTAATTTTTATATTACATAAAATAAATTAATCAGTTGGATTTTTATAATCATTAAATAGAATATAAATAATTATTACATGGCTTGGTTGAATTCTAATGTAGAATCCGGTCTGTTATTTCTTGATAACAGACCGCTGCTAAGTATAACACACCGTTGCCATGAAAAGCAGAGCGTTGCTATGGACCCAGGATTCTAACCGTAGAGACAGAACGGACTATTTTCTTTAGCGGAAGCAATACAATCGTTTTTAAACCAATAAACTCCTTTTTAAATCAATATTTTGTGTCAAATTATTGATTTATTTGGTAGGTAGCCATGTAATAAGCGGGATAATGTAGAGCGAGGCGGTTGTTACAGCGAATACAACCCCTTCAGGCTGATTCAAGACCCCTCCGCTTCACGTCATAACAACCGCCTCGCATTACATTATCCCTTACTTAAATTATAATTAAGAATAAAATATATAATTTTTATTATTATTATATATTTTAATTTAAACATGTTTGTAATTTTTTCCTTTGGAACAGTATATACAGTACCAGTCAAATTTGGACCTTCTGGTTTTCTTTCTTCTTCACTTTTTTCACTTTTAAAATTTTGTAAAGACATTTTTAGTAGGCACTGTATTCAAGAATTTAAATCTCCACATTTAGTTCAGGAATATTTTAAAGATCATGACCAGCATAAATTCAGCTAAGTGTCTCCAGACTTTAAATTAGTATTTTAGAGCATTATACAAATTATTGAGCCAGATCATATATTTTTTTTATTGCTCTGAAAATGACAATATTGCCAGAGCAAGGTGGAGCATAGGTGTAAAAGAAAGAATTAAAAGTGTAGTTAATGGAACCGAACTGTGCAAAAAGCAGAGTATAGATAAATTAGAGAAGGACACAGTGTAAGATCATATGGACTATGAGATCTCTCGCTCTGTGGCTGTTGCTGGCTAGACTTCATCAGCAAAATTTAATGATCTGCTTTCTCTACCTTGTTGCTAGGCAACATTGCCTGATCGACACAAGGTGCTCAAACCATGGAATCCCGCTAGCGGACTGGCATGAGGTCACCTAAAAGGTGTACAGGCATATATTTGTGTGGTTGTGTGTGATGTGTTTTTTACCCCCACTGTTTCTCATATGGGATTTTGTATAAAATGTACAACAACAAAAGGCAAGTTTTGCATGTTAGCACACTGAGGTTATATTAACTAACTGCTCTTCTTTTGTAAGGCCTGCCGTTTTTGAGATGTTATCGGCTAAACACAAACATAGGAGAATAGAACTGCAGCAGTTAAGATCTTGAACTCCAAAAAAAGGTGTTAAAAGAGTGCGAATTCACAATTAATGAATATCTCCTGCTAATAGTGCAGTTTATTCTACTCTGTGTATCCTGTCATTATGCTGTTCTTTATCATTTGATTATATGACCAACAGAAAATGTACTCAGGCATGCATCTCTTTATAATTAAATTCAGTTTACCAAGTTCTTTTAACAGGAAATGCTGCTGACTTTGGTGAACAAGGCACAATCTATCATAAACCTAATTTACATAGAAAGGACGCATGTTTTTACTGAAATAACGACTGTTAATTGGCACAGTACTATACTAGTACAGATAAGTTATAACATCTGGATTGCGGGTAGTCAGTAAATAAGAAGTAGGTCTTTGTGCTGAAGGTCTAAGTGATGACAGTTTGCTTTTATTGGGTTGTGGGTTATGAATCAAAACTGAGCTGAGCTGTATCCCTAGACAGCATTTTGGACATATTATGCACATTCACACCTGCCTGTTGCTATGTTTCCATCCAAAGTTTCCAGTTTTCCAGTTTCCATGCCATTTGTTCAAGAGAACAAAATAATCACTTCCTGGATTAGAGAAGCCACTGTGGCTCTTTTTTCGCTGATGAAACACAATAAACTCTGTCATGTTATCTTGCGTTCGTGTGCAATCGTGTGAGACTGTTTTGGGAGGTTATTATATTTTGGGAGTAACTATCAGGGATTTCAGAATGACCAAACCAACATTTGAGATACTGTGCATTGAAATTGTTCCACTGGTTAGAGGTTTGTTTATTATTTTTTTGCACATCAAGGGATTTATTTATAGTTTTATGCACGTGTCTTTTTATCAGATTATCTTAACGGATAGTTATCCGCCTCAATTGAGCGCATTTTTTATTCAGCGTTTCTATTCAGCGTTTTTTCATGCAATATCTGAAATTAAATGGAATGGAATGCTAATGGAAACAGCTTGTGAGACCAAAACATCACGTTTTGAAACATATCCAGATGTCAGCATCTAGACAAAACACTGAGACTTCTCTGGATAAGAAGCGAAAAACAGTTAGAGTAAACAATGACCATAGCATGAACCAGTGATGGAGAGTGATGGAGAGTATCGGACACTTTGCTGATGGATGGGCTGTTTTTTTTTTTTTTTTTTTTGTCTAAGCTATTGATTTGACATCTGCATAAAAATCACACAAACTTAAGGATTGCAGGATCTAGTGTGTTTAGTGGAGTGTTTGAATGTGTAATGAACCTCAGCACTCCTGAGGCGTTAGTGTGGATTACTGCCTATGAGTCACTGCTGCTAGAGAGAAAGAGAGAAAAAGCCGTAGGTTAAAAGGGTAAACTGATAGAGAGTGTGTAATAAGTGGGGAGCAGAGCTCTTCTTTAGAAGCTTTTGTAACACTGTGTGTGTGTGTGAGTGTGTGCGGGCGAATTAGCCTGTGGGTGAAGAATCAGGTCATGTGTCACAGTGAATGGACGAGCCCTCAGTGAGCACATTGTTCATACTGCAGCCTTACTCAGCACTAGATTACACCACTAACATGCTCTCTACAACACACACTATGTTCACTAACAATACACTGTCTGCTGCATTACTATAAAACTTGCTCAATGTATACTGTCACTATGCAGCCCATTTACCCTACTACATACACTGTATAACAAATGACTGCACCACACTGGGGCTGTCAGTGTAATGCTTTATATAGTACAAAAGAGCAAAGCATTAAAAATGATATACTATTTTTTTTACTGTAAATATTTAAGCAATATCCTAAAAGTAGCCTAGTGTTTATAAACAAATTGCTTGAGTGACTGATTCAGTGTCTACACCGGATGCTCGAGGCTGTCTACAAAGCGACCGTTGCAAATCCATTTGTCCTTCATAGTACGTGCACTTGGAGTACGTCAGCAATAGCATGCAGCGTTAGTTTACTGTTGGGATTTGTTGTGTCACGTCACGCACATCCAGTGTAGACAGAATCATTGATTATAATGGGTACCAGTCGCTTATTTTATTGTAAGAACCAGTTTTTTTTTTAATGAAACGATTGGGTGAATGATTAATTGACTCACTCAGTTAAATGAATGATTCACTTCACATTCACTTATAAAGACATGCAGTTGTCGCCACCTACAGGCATAACGATGTAACCTGGAGACAAATATCCCACATTGAGCCATGTATACTACCAGTGTTTCCCCTACCATTATATAAGGGGGGCGCCCCGCCCTCCTAACGGCTCCCCCCGCCCCCCTTGGAGGTCAAGTAAATTTGATTTGATCAGATTACAATTTGTTATTTTATTAAAAAAAAAAAACCTAAATGGCCCTTAAGTAATATGTTATTTATCTTATTTCCACGATGGCATGTCTTTTCTGTCTGTGTTTACAATTATCCCAATGAGTGCGCACACTCACACACAAACAAACACTTGCGTCACATACAGTTGAGCACTAGCGGACAGAGAGCGCGCGGCTGGAAATGTGTCGCTGAACTGAAGATGGCAACACTCGCTCTACTGCGAGTAGCAGCCGAAGTAGCTCTCCTGCTCCAAGTCTAACGCCCGTTTCACATATATTTCGTTTGCGGTGAGTATTTTTTTTCCGTACCCATGTTAACAGAGCTTTCACACTGCACGAGGATGCAGTCCGTCGATGATCGATCTGTTCCAGTTGCGGTGCGTATACAGCAGTGCAGAGATCGTTTCTGCACCGAGTCTATTTCTGCTGTGCTGCAAACGCTGAATTAAAGTGACAGCGCATGTTTCGTGGTCAAAATGAACACCGATTGACCTGAAAATGTAGTAATTTCACCATAAGTGCGATTAATTAAATAAAATGTAGTAATCTCACCATAAATTTATTTAATTAATTACTACTTTTTTCACTTTAAGACTGAGTTAAAGCAAGGAAAACTACAATTTACCTCAACAAGGCGACATAATGAACAACACTCGTCTTATTCGTGGAGGTGGAAAAACAAGTTCTTTGTGACATGCAAGATTTATTGTATTAAAATTTAAATACAAAAGATTATAATATAAGTACATGGTTAAATATTTTACCACTTGCTTGAGCAACTTAATATATAATTATATAGAAGTAATGTATTGAATAATACATTGTTTAAATTGTGTTTACGTGAACGCGCGTTCACAGCAGTGGTGAGTCTGACAGGATTATTCTCTCCAATAAATGCATCATAGAAATAAAAACTTCTCATAAAAAAAGCCCATTTAAAATGTATATATATATTGGTTAGTATTTATAAATCTTTTTTTAGTTGTTAGTTAAAAAATAAAACTATTTAAGCTCTGGTCCATTAATATTAACAAATACTTCTATAAATTTAACAAAGGTTATTTGCAAAAGTAAATTTTAAAAAGATTTAAATATGTTTATTTATTTTTTTAAAGAGATATCTTATGTTAACATTTTTTAAATTTTACAAACCATTACCCTCCCAGACAACCAATTTATGTGACAGATAGATAGATAGATAGATAGAGATAGATAGATAGATAGAGATAGATAGATAGCGTCTGTGTCAATTTTCCCCAAACCAACCAACCCCCCCCCCCAAACCTGTAAACCTAGGGGAAACACTGACTACTGTTATTAAAGTTACTGATACTAAAGTTTTGGGTCAGTAAGTATATGCTTTTATTCAGGACGTATCCATTAAAATGATTCAAATTGACAGTGAAGACCTTTATAATGTTACAAAAGATTTATTTTTCAAATAAATGCTATTGTTTTGAACTTTCTATACATCAAAGAATCCTGAAAAAGGAGATCAAGGTATTTTCTTAAAAATATTAAGCAGCACAACTGTTTTCAGCGCTGATATTAATAAGAAATGTTTCTTGAGCAACAAATCAGCAAATCATGTGACACTGAAGACTGGAATAATGGCTGCTGTTTTAAAAATATTTGCCATCATAGTAATGTATTACATTTTTTAAAGCCATTCATTTAGATGGATTGTAATAATCGTTCACAATATTTTTGTTTTGACTGTATTTTAATCAATTAAATGCAGCATTAGTGAGCATAAAAATATTATCCACTCCAAACTTTTGAATGGTAGTGTAGCGTACCTGAAACCATGTCACTATATTGAAATTAAAGGCTGTGTGAAAGCACACAGTGGCTTTATTTTTGTTATAATGGATTTGGTATCATAATGGACTGTGATAGTGTGCACTTTCTTTTGACTTATTTAACTGAATTTTAACTTAACGTTACTGTTTTATATGAAGCTTTGTGATTAAAGACAGTAAAACACTGGAATGGGCCTCATGTGAACTACTTGCAGTGCGTAGCATATAGGTTGGGGATCAAACATGAAAGCTGTGAATAATTATTCATATCATTTTGTACTCATCAGTTATAAAGCTATTACATTTTTAATAATTACCCCCAGAGCCCTTTTTGAGCTTTCCCTTATTTTTCATTCTGATGTTGAAAAACTGTCTGAAGCCAGCTGTTGGAAAAGTGTTTTATCCCGTGGAATTAAATGACTATTATAATCATGTTAATTGCCTGGGCTAAATCCAGACGTTGCTCTCGGACCAATTGATTCTTTTGTCTCACGTGAATTTAATTAAAAGACTTTGCCCTCTCATAACATAAAAGGCAAGTATCACGAAGCAACCTGTTGTGCGGCCTTTGATGTGCTCTTGAGTTGGTCTTTGATACTTCTTATCTTGCGGTGTGATCGTATTGCTTAGAACCGCAGTAGAGCATTTTGCTAATCATTTAGTACAAAAACAACCACGCTCAAGAGACTTCGTTTTAGAATCATCTACTACAGTATTACTAATTTAAATGGACTAATTTACAGAAGAAACAAATCATACATGTTTGCAACGACATGAGGGTGAGTACATTTTTTGGGTGTACTACACCCTTAAAGGAGAACTCCGGTCAATTTTAACATTGAGCTCATTTTTTTGTACATTTGGAGTGCTGTCAATACAGAGAACAACGACAAAAATCGGTGTTTCCTACACCGAGTTATTCTATTTTTAAAATTTGCACCCTATTGACTTCAATGGGGCAAGTAGTAAGCCTGCTTTTTAGCCTCTTAACATCCTTTAAGTGTCATTACAAGTGCACAGAAAATGTGAGTGATTCCTTCCGAGTGAACACGGGTAGATCTGACTGCAGTAGATGTTAGAGATATTAATAAAAATGAAGTTAATTCAGCCAGCGCACATACCTTTGTTTACATCCTGTTTTCGGTGGAAGGCCATAGTAATCGATTGTCGAGTTCACGCGCCTGATCATAGGTAACTAAGCAACAGTGGAGACTCAGACTGTCAGCCCAGCCGATGACGGTGCTGTGTGGTGTTCTGAGAATATCAGATCTGATGGATAGTTCATCCGAATCAGATGTTGAACACACAGAGGATTTTTTTTAACTCGACAATCGATTACTATGGCCTTCCACCGAAAACAAGATGTAAACAAAGGTATGAGCGCTGGCTGAATTAACTTCATTTTTATTAATATCTCTAACATCTACTGCAGTCAGATCCACCCGTGTTCACTCGGAAGGAATCACTCACATTTTCTGTGCCCTTTTAATGACACTTAAAGGATGTTAAGAGGCTAAAAAGCAGGCTTACTACTTGCCCCATTGAAGTCAATAGGGTGCAAATTTTAAAAATAGAATAACTCGGTGTAGGCAACACCGATTTTTGTCGTTGTTCTCTGTATTGACAGCACTCCAAATGTACAAAAAATTTAGCTCAATGTTAAAATTGACCGGAGTTCTCCTTTAAGTCTGAAAGTGGAGTGTGTAATAAAGCTGTTATTGTCTCCCAAAAGAAAGAGGTGAACTGCCTGAAATTAGTCGTCAGTAATTCCAGTGTCACTTCCTGCACAACCTTTGTAGGTTTGTTACAAATTTGCATAATGGCAGCATGTTGTCTTCACTGGCTAAATGCGTACAGTGTCTAATTTGACCCGCCCACAAAAACTGTAGTTGAAGCTGAGGCCTGGAAGAGTTTGGTTTGTGTTGTTGAATGTTGAGAAGACACTGCTTTCTGCGCTGTGAATGCTAAAGGCTGAGGACTCAGACTCGAATTGATATGGTAAAACCGACGCCATCGTTACTGTTCGTGTCACTGTGTATCAAGTGCTGAGGAAGCCTCCGGAGCTGAAATTCAGATATGGTAATGGCCGTTTGGTTTCCGACATGCGCTGTAAGCAGTAAAACGATCACAACCAAGACTTTGCAGATATTCTTGACCGAACCATTTAAGACACTGTGAGAAAAGGGGTTGATGCTGAACTGTATATTATGTATATATTGTATGTAGTGTTTATGACCTTGGATACATGTAAACCTATTGTTGGAGACCTCAAAAACAATACGAGGAGTCTTTAAAAAAGCCTATTTGGGGCACTTAAAGTTAAGATCACAGATGTTCTAAATGAGATCCTAAAAGAAATTGGCATGGTTACTAAACAGATATAATAGGATTCTGGGTTGAGATGTTTCTGTAATGCATCTCCTGGAAGAAAAAAAAAAAGAAGCTATTTCTAAAATGTTCTAGAATGTGAAGAAAATACGGTTCAGCCCAGATCTCTGCTATTACAGGAACGGCTTTGTTACAGTGAATCTGTACAAACTGCCCAAGCATGAATGACCTACTTCCCCCCCACAGACACAGACTGCTTCATTCGTTCATTCGTTTATGCGTTCGCTCGCTTCCCCCCGCCGCTCCCTCCATCTGTCAGCCATTGAGCTCCATTACTTGGGAGGATGGAGGCAGAGGGCTTCAAAGCACAAGCCCCTCTCTCTTCCTGTCATGGTGATTGATTTCAGAACAAGATGTTTGCCTTTCATGCCATCCATGCATGACCTCTTCGGTCCATATGGGGTCTTTATTTCCCCCTGCCTCTAAGGATTCACACTCTTAGATTGGCCTGGCCTTTAATTAGATACATCTTTAAACCGGCTCTTATCGTTCTTTGAATTGCTTATTGAGTTGAGCTAATGAAATATTCTCTTTGATGAGTGCCGGATGGTGGAGGGTGGTTAACCTTTGTTGTAATAGAGTTGATGTCTTTTAACCTGCATCCCCCCCCACACTGTATCACTGTAATCACTGTAATGTACAGCCTCGAGTGGCTTAATGTTAATGTATACATATGCACACTACATACAGTATATATGCTATATATACTACATGTATGCATATATGTAGTGTGTATATATATATAGTGTACATACTGTATACAGTCATGTGAAAAAGAAAGGACAGTCTATTGAATTTTATGGTTTTACGTACCAGGACAGGTCCTTGGCATATCTTAAAATTTGGTATTTTGGTAACACGACTTATTACACACTGTCATTATTTATTTAACAAAAACTAGGTCAAAATGGAGAAGCCATGTGTGACAAACTAAGTGCACCCTTACTGCTTCCAAAGGAATTAAGAGGGTAAGTAGCAGTCAGATGCTGCTAATCAAATGCCTTTGATTAATCAATCATCAGCAAGCGTGATCCAACTCTATTAAAACAAAGTTTTAAACGCTTTTAAAACAAAGTTTTAAAGAAGTTTTGGCAGTTTTCTGGTCTAGAGCATTCAGGTGTACTGCATATACAGTATTGACATATAGACTACACCGCATGTTTTTGCAGTGTTGGGAGTCAGTGGGAAGACAGATGGACGTATGGTGTTTACTCACTCATGTGGAGGAGGGCACGGGTTCCTTTCCCCTCTCATTTCATCTGTTTCACCCCCTCCATCCATCTTTGGAATATAACTAAATTGCTGTGTTATGTTTTCTAAATCGGTGCTTGCTTGGTCTCAAAAGCCTATTGCTTCTTGCGGCGTCTGAAAGCAACCATTTATGTAGTTTGCTTTCCTGCTAGTGCTTTCTTTGTTTTTGTTTTTTTGCTGAAGAAGTAATATCTTCCCTCAGGGCCACAGATAAGACTAATAAAACAGAGAGGCCATGGACAGAATCTCCCTCTCCATCTCACAAAAGCCTGTGTAGTTACGCTTGGCAGGGGAACTGATCCCTGGAGTGGCTCTGCTGTAGAACAGGGGTGTAATCACGGAATGGGATCGAAGTGCAGGTCTCCCATGCTGTTCTCTTTCTGTCTCTCTCATTTACTGCTGGGTAAAGGGAGTGGGAGTTTTCCTGGTTGCCTCGTCAGCATCCCCTGCATCTGTAGGATAGTGCACAGCCCTCGTACGTGTCACTAATGAATCAGGAGGAGGTTTTAGCAGCGCAGTGCAGAGGAAAAAGTACGCTAGATTATTATCAGGGTTTGAGTCTGTCACATACTGTTTTCCTAAGCTTTTGACAAGATAACACAAGAATACAAATCTTTTTACTTAGTAGTTCAGTATATAAATAATGTTCTAAATGATAATGATGATTAAATATTATTTTTTACATTGTTTATTAACCTGTGTTAATATTAAATACAGTATAGCCTAATAGAATATTGTTTGTCCATAGTTCGTTAACTAATGACAACATACAACTTTGGTAACACTACAGTAATTACAGTAAATACAGTTATTACTAACATTAACTAACAATGAGCAATATAATTATAACAGCATACAGTATATTAACCTCTGTTAATGTTAGTTAATAAAAATGTTCATGTTCACGTTAGTTCATAGTGCATTAACTGTTAACAGATACAACCTTTGATCCTAAAATGATTTTCGATCTTAGTAAATGTTGAGATTAAAATGAACAAAGATTAATAAATGCTGTAGAAGTATTGTTCATTGTTAGTTCATGTTAACTAGTTAACTAATGTTAACAAATGTATTGTAACACATATATGTATTGTTATTAAAAATAATAGTATGAATAGAAATTAAAATAAACCATATTTAATAAATGTTTAGTTCATGTTAACTGTGGAGTTAAGTAATGTTTTTGCATTCAAAAAAGTTGCATTCAGAATCTACTTGGCTTATAAAACTGAGATGGCAAGTCTGCATTTGGATGTTGTCTGAATGTGTCTTTCTTTCTGTTCAGACATCATTACACTTTCGTGGTGAAGCAGATGAAAGATAAACCCTGTGTAGACTGTAAAAACCTACTTTGCACTTGAAAGCTGCTGCCTTTGAGTGATGTTGTGTGTGTGAGAGAGTACGGAAGTGTTTTAAGTCCCCACAGCAAAAGAAGAACTTCTAGAAAGCAAGGCAGCAAAGTGAACTCTAGGGAGCTTGTGTGTTGTGTGTATTTGTGGGTAAATGCAGGGCTGTTCTTGTATCCAGAGTTTACCTCGCTAAATCTCCTGGGAAATGACAAAAAAATAAATAAAAATAAACTAAATTTATACAAACAATTCTCTGAAATGGATGACACTCTTTGTCTTAACATTAAGCAGAATAAAAAAAAAATGCAAAATTTTTGCATTCTGAGTGTTACACTGATAAACACTTATCAGTATGTGCTATATACAAAGAAAGAAAGATAAAGAGAATAGTTTATGCTAAAATGCACTGAAAGACAAAAAACAAACAAAAAAACACAGCTGCTTTCTTCTAGAATATAGACCAGGGGTCTTTACCAAAAAAAGTAGGTCTTGATGTTTTTTCCAAGGATAGACTAGACAAGTTAGATGAGCAAACCCAATCAAATATATGGTCTGATGTTTTCCCAGAGTGAACTTCTAGTGTTTTCTCTGCCAGCTTTAGAGCATCACATGTTGTTATACTTAATTCACACTGAAAGATGCACATTAGGGCCAGATGTGCTTGCAGATGGATTAATGAAGTTTGCCATGTTGTCGAAAGATTATTGTAGTTCCTGCAGAAGAAAAGCCCACAAAATTAGGCCCATCCGTGTCCCAGACTATGGCTCTGGTTCAGCACATACTCGAGCGCTAGTGATCATGGAAGTGATTGCTGTGGAAAAGCCATTCAGGTTCACGCTCAGTATGCTTGACAAACTCAGTTTCCATATCCTAAATAATCTCTTGCGCTTTTCTGTCATTCCAGACAGTTTCCAGACCGCCCTAGATTCCACCCTCCTCTAAAGTCTCCCTTCATACAGCATTGCTTATTGCACGCTCGTATGGCCTTTTTGATTAAAATCTGATGTATTTTGAAAAAAAGAAAGAAGGATAATCTAAGTTTTTGGCTCAGATACTTAAGGGATGGATGCTACTGTTCAGAATATACTGTCTACTGCATACTCTTTTTTTAAATATCACTTTAAACAGTACGCCATTGTAATGGTTTCAAATAGGGCTGTGCGAAATATCATTTTAGCATCAATATCAAAATGTGTGCATCCGCGTTAAATGACAGAATGTGTGATGTCAAGTATAGGGATCGTAGTTGTACTCTACTGACCAGGCCTCACGGTTCGAAACGCACGATTCACATATTAATTGCAAAGTTTAACCATCATAGAGTGAAAGTTTATCATTTGCACATTTTAGGTCCTCTCAGTTTAAACCTCCAAGCGATTTTAAAAGAAGACACGGAAGAGAACTCAGACCTAGCAAGCTGTTTTCTGTGCGCACATAAAGTCGAATTCTGTTCCCTTTCACTCTATTTGTTCTTGAACAGAAACATACACTCAAAATTATGTCAAATGCCTGTCTCAGCGAGTATCCTCGTAAACACAATCGCTTATGTTTTACGTGAACATAAACAACTAAAACAGATGCGTATTAGTGAATCTGTGCATTCAGTCTTAAAGTGACAGCAGCCTAATATTCTGCTGTCTGTCAATTCATGTTAATCAAACAACAAAATACAAAGAAAAAATCCATTTTGAAGCTTTCACAAAGTTGTATATTTAATTTTTACAGTGAAGACTATGCAGTGTTATTTTACACTTGATTTGTTCGATTTCTGTACCTGAATGCTGTTAGACTTAACTGAAAAACATAAAGCACTGTTTATTATATATTTTATCTGTGTTCTATTGTATTTATCTATGCGTTTAATTTATTATTTTCTATAGATGCACTCCCCTATAAAATCTGAATGATATATGAACGAACCCCTCTGTAAAAACCTTAAGAATATAGAGAGGAATATAACTGGAAAGTTTGGTGTATGTATGTGCTGCTGAAGTGGAGATTTCTGGCTCAGAGTGTGAGAAAAAACCCATTTTGAGAAAACGGCCTTTAAAGATTTGTATTGTAAAAATTCATACTTTTTTAGTGGAAACAACTAGCCTGACGTCGTCATACTCAGATTCTAGTCAGAATGTGAGTCTGATACTTCTCCATAGAGATTTGATTATGGGGCGTGTCTCAACCAAACCAGGAAAAAAACAAAACTCTGCACTCAATTGGATAGACCTACAACCAATCAGAGCAACGGAGTAAATGACGCATGTTCTTCATTCATATTTTCAACCAACAAAATGTCGCGGCTCTCTGTTCCTCTTTTAAAATGAATGCGCTGTCGATATAACAGACGCGATGGCGGAATCTACACATGATGTTTCATAAACAAAGTTCGGGAGGAGCACGTACAAATAATCAATCCAATATCAACTTGTCATCAAACAATACCATGTCTAACGTTACCCTATCTATCAGCATGAGGAAGCATATTCACTCTGTAAACTTACCTAACACTCCTTGACAATTTTTCAGCATCCCTCCACCACCCCGAATCCTCACTCTTGTCTTGTTCTCTCACAACCAGGAATACGGGGGAGTATGGCTACCGAGCCCACAGCCCTCTCCTCGGACATCACGTCATATACGCATTTATTCTATCGACTTATTTGTGTGAAATTTTATATACGCATTTATTCTATCTGACTTATTTGTAAATGTGAACTCGTGAAATCTCAATTCTCCAGCAGCAGTCGTCTTTGTTGTAAACTAATTCAAATCAAGCGCTCTTTGGTGACGTGGATGATTACGTTACCGTTGCTCATCTGTCCATCATCGTATAAAGCCCGCCCTGACAATTTGATTGGTCCGAACAATTTTTGTTCGGGCATAATAGCTCCTCAACGGAGCGAGTCCAGACCGAACTTCCCGACCAAAAAATGTTGTGGGCGGGGTTCGGGCTGGCACCCAGGCTAGGAAACAACTATTTACAGACACAATATCTTATCAAATCATTAACAACAACAATACAAACCACCTAAAACACATACAAACTTATAACACAGCATTTATGGCCTTCAACTGAATAGAACCCCAGTCAAAAACACACACAGACGGTCCCATGTAGAACTGCCTATAGAAATGAGATTTTGCTTTTAGAGTTAAATGCCCCATTGTATGATTGGTTGCTGATAAAAAAGGAAATGACCATATTTGAATCCAACAACATTGTACAGGAGAGAGAGAGCTTTCCAACGCTATATGTGATGACAGGGTGCAGACAGCGATCGCGGAGCAGCATGTTGATTTACAACGCCAACTTTTGTTGAATTTTGGAGAAATCTACAGACGCAAATAGACAAAGTGTAGTAAAATAAAATGTGTATTTTGGACTTTTTTTCACCACAAGTCTGAAAGAAGACATGTTATTGAAGACAAATATCCCAAAATCCCAAAATTGCCCAGTGAAAAAATAATATATATACAGTTCCCTTGGCCTTTGGAATAGTTCCCTTTGGCCTTAGTTTGATTAGCATGCAAATCAAACTAGCTTTTAGGCTAACTGAAATAAAACCATGCCAATCTCTAGGTATGGTAAATGCTATGTGATGATGTGGGGCTATTTTAATTCCAAAGGCCAAGGGAACTTTATCAGGATGCATAGTATCCTGGATCCATGAAGTAACTGGCCTTTAAAAATAAAAATCTGCCTGCCTCTATGGGAATTTAACATAGGGGTGTACTAACTTATGCACCATGTATTTTAAGGAAGAACATTTATTTATTTACGATACATTATTCATTCACAAAGAAAATTGGTGTCCTTAAAGGTTGGATTTTTCCTAATTTTTTTAATTAAGGCATTAAGTTCAATTTCCAAAATATGATTTTTTATTCCTCTTTTTAGTCAACTTTAGCATGGGTGTATTAACTTATGCATTGCACTGTATATATATTTTTTGCCTGCTGTGTCTCCCCTTAATCTTTAATCAAAGTAATTTCCCCTAACAATCCAATAAATTCTCATTGGACAAAATCAAGTCCTGCCATACAGTTTTTCTTGTTCAAGAAGCCATTCGCAACTTCCATTTCATGCCAACTTTAAATTGCATGTTTAACCCCCTGGGGTCGGCAATCACGCCGGCGCGATAGGCTCGCTTTTTTCCTTATCAGTTCAAAAGAGACTCAAAATACTCTGTTGACTTTGATATTACAAACAAGTTTCATATATCAATCGATCCTGTTAAGTGTGTATTATTTTTGTGTATACTCACAATAAAAACAAAGTGTTGTGCTTTTTGCCAAATAAAGAAAAATAAACATGATGCGAGTTCTGCTTTCTCTCTGTCAGTGAAGTCAATTCTGATAGGACTAGAGTTTTCCCATTAACATACTGAACATACCCTCAGTCTCATCTAGATGTTGTTTAAGAAGAGCTTCTCCTCTCAGGCAGCTGAATTGAATCAACCTCAGCTTGATTTTTTTGAGTCTGAATGATTCTGATCGCTGAATAGAGAGAAATTGAATGAATAGAGGCTGTCCCTCAGCACAAATACCCAGAGTGCTCTATCAGAGCTGAAGAGTTGATGGCTGGTTATCAGCCTGTTGTATCTTGCAGTCCTGACATGCTCCGTCTGCTCAGCCGAGAGCTCTTTTGATGTCTCTGACTTCAAGTACATGAACAAGGCTATTAAACATGTAATGTCTCTGAAGCATGTAATCTGATTTAGTACATAAGTTTAACATGATGGATCAGCCCCGCAGGCGGATGAGGGCTGATGGTGTATCTGCTCACAAACACACACACACACACACTTGAACGGTAGAAGGTTTGCGTCTTGCACGGTATATTCGGTTTGCATCAGATACATGAAAACACATTTCTTTACGTTTGAGAAATGGTGGATTTAATCTTCTAAAGGCTTGGAGTGATGCAAAATAAACACACAACTTTGTACATAAGCAGTGTTTGCTTATGTTTCTTTTTAGCGGACTGGTCTACACAGACATTTGCTGATAAATCTGAAGGCTTTTTAAGAGAAGAAACATTTGTCAGAGCTATTACTCATTTTTAATCACACACTAACATTGTACTCACACACACTCATGCACAGAGCTTAAAATGAAGAGCATAAAAGGAGCTGTCATTTAAGGAAATTAGCGAAGCTCTTGAAAATGAGACAAAAAGGACAGTGTTCTACATCTCTGAAATAAGATATGAAAACTTTGACCAAGTGGAGAGGCATGAGATCATTATTTTTACATTAAACAGCACTCTGCTGCCCATCGGTTTGTAATTGGTCTGCTTCCTCTTGTACTTTTTTTCGACAAAGACTGTGTATATATATATATATATATATATATATATATATATATATAATTTTGTTTTCCTCTTGCATTAGATGTTATAAATATAGGCTAAGCCCTGTTCACACTGACATTGCTACAAGTTGCCAAGTCACTGTGCTGTTTCTAGTAGACGTTCCTACTCTGAACTGTATTGAATGTCTCACTTTTCCTTCCTGTAGTGTACAATCTTCAGCACGAGAAGTATCTATCTCTCTATAGCTGGAGTATAATAATGTAATTGATTCGTTCCGTAAGCAGAGATATGGTGATACACAGCTCCCCTGCAGAGACGAGCTTTGTCATATTGAATATTGATCTTCCTGTCTAGAGTTTTCAGCGGATGAGAAAGTTCTGTGTCAGACCGGAGCACTGCGCCTCTGCTTCCTCTGCTGTTCTTCAGACTCCTTTTATCAGAACACTTGTTTTTCTGTGGGGTAAAGATTATTTTATTTAGCAGCTTGGCAGAACAATGTTTGCTGGAGGTAGACAAGCGTACGCCTACTGGAGAGTGTACTGATTATGTTGTGTAATGTCTTTTAGCACAAACAGTATATCCGGTCTATAGCAGGAATACTCTTCATACTGTTTATTAATGGTCCTTAAAGACATGAAACAGCATGTGCATTTCATTTACATCACACTCATTTCCATAATGCTACACACATTTCAGAGTGAGACAGAATATACAAAAGTTTGGGGTCAGTAATATTTGTAAATGCTTTTTGAAAGAAGTGTCTTCTGCTCACCAAGGCATTTATTTGATCAAAATAAATAATGTTGCGAAATATTATTTCTATTGAAAATAACTGTTTTCTATTTAAATATTTACGCTGAATTTTCAACAAGCTTTTCTTCTTAAATGTCACATGATCCTTCAGAAACCATTCTAATATGCTAATTTGCTGTTCAAGAAACATTTCAAGAAACTGATAGTTGTGCTGCTTAATCTGCCGCACTTTTTTTTTAGAATTCTTAGATAAATAGAAATGCAAAAGAACAGCATTTATTTCAAAATAAAAATATTTTGTAACATAAATAGCTTTACTGTCACTTTTGATGATGCTTGAATGTAGTATGTATCTTTAAATTCTTACTTTGATCCCAAACTTTTGAACGGTTGTGTAGTAGGAAATACTGTTCAGCCAGGCTGGATTTTATTCATTTACATTTGATTGGATTGTAAAAAGAACTATTTAAAGTGAACAATATTTTGTCTTCGCCCAGCAGCCTTCGTTAAAGGGATGGTTCAGAGTAAAATCAACCTAGGGTCCTTTGCACCATGACCTCGAGCCAAACACCCCCCAGAAGCCTTTTTTCCCTTGTTTGAACATTATTAAAGTTAGAGCTTATTTAGAGATATCAGCCGGATGGCTTAGTGCAGGCACTAATGGATCCTAGGATGTATCTCGTAAATTACCCCACTAATAATGCCCAGAATGGTACCAAACTTATACAGTAGTACAAATAGGTTCTGTACTTAGGCATTGGAAAGTTTGCAAGTACATCAGGAGTTTATTTAAATAACACTTGCCTGGCGGCTCATGCTACTGCTAACCCGGACGTCGACGTCACTTCGTAAAAGTCCTGGCAGAAAGTGATGCATAAGGATGTAGTGTAACGACGCCCATTTCCAGGAATGCACTAATATTTTGTTTGCAACAATTATTAGTTAACACTAAGTTGTTAACACTTCGGAAAAAATAATAATTCGTCGTTACACTACATCCTTATGCATCGCTTTCTGCCAGGACTTTTACGTGCTTTTCCCAAACCACTGAAGTGACGTCGACGTCCGGGCTCGAGGTCATGGTGCAAAGGACCCTAGGTTGATTAAAGCCGCTTTCTGACCAAGTAGTTACAGAAACTTAGTTCTAGGAACTGTCCACTTCTAAACAGTTCTAAGAACTACTCTCCCCCAAACTCAGTTTTGCTGTTTGCGTTCGCACTGGCCAAGTGGCCATAGGAACTGGTAGGAGGGGTAAGGGAGTGACGCAAGCACGGTGACTTTTATTTTGACGGTGCGACAGACCTTTATTTTGGCGGCGCTGAGAACGCCAGAGCAAACAATGCTCGCATTCTCTGTGTTTATTAGTTAGCGATCTGTCTAACAGTACTGTTTAATATGTTATTAGATAGAACTGTTATAGAAAGTAGACAGTATATGAAAAAAAGGTTATTAGCCTACGGTGTGGTTGATGTCCAGTGTTGCTAGCTGGGCAGATAAACATAATCATGTTTGGCTGGGTCCCCTCAAAAGTTGCGTTGGATTTTCTCTTCAGCATAAAGGTTTAGAGACCCATCTATCACTGTTATCCATGTTTGTATAGATAGTTTCTGGAGTAAATATAGGCTATAATCTGTGTGTAGTCACGGGTAGTTCCTATAGTGCTGGTTTAGACCCTACTCTGAAGTAGGACCTAAATTAGTTCCTACAAATGGAGTTCCTAGAACTAAAATCGTTCCTAGTTCCTGCGGTGCGAACATGCCGACATCCGGGTACTTTAGCCAATAGTTCTAGGAACTGAAAAAAGGTTCGTCCGGTCGGAAAGCGGCTTAAGTCAGTAATCAGGAAAGCCATTTTAGAGGCTTAAAAAGTTCTTGCATTTTGTTAAAATATTTTTTCTCTTTAGAGTAACCTCTACTAATGAATTGTGCATCATAAGATTGATTATGAAAGGAAAAGATTCAATTTTCTGCATGTCGCCTTTAATCCAAAAACTGTTTTATACTCATGTAATTTTTTTTTCTGTTAGAAGGACATGACCCTGAAGCCCCATGAGCGGAGGCAGAACCAGGCAGGACCGCTGCGCAAGAAGAAGCCCGGACGAGTGCCGAACGGACTGAACATAGACCTACACAAAGACCGACTCAACCACAACAACCACCAGCACCACCACTCAGACCAGGAGAACAACCCTCACCTGGCCCATACACACAGCAAGAAGAAGAAACACCTGCAGAAGAAACACCGACCTGTGAGTTTAACTTTAGCTCGCTACATCTGTCCAAAAATCATGATTGTGATCTGTTCAAACAGGAACTGGGAGCCTTGATGTATTTGGCAGATTTTGTTGGCAGATTTAAGGCATTCTATTGATTTCCCACAAGTGCATGAGCTTCAGCATTTGGTTGTCAGACGGAGCTGTTGAATAAAGTTTATTTCTGCTGCGAAATTATAAATAGTTGTAATCAAGATTCTCTTATTGTTACCCATAATTCTGGTGCAGTGTTATCTTTGTATTGTTTACATACTATTATATTTTTTATATATTCAGTTTTTATTTGAGTTATCCATCCATCCATCCATCCATCCATCCATCCATCTACCTACCTGTGTTAATATTTTTATATTTTTTTCCTTCATTTTATTTTATTTCTAATTTATTTCATCTAATATTTATATTTTATTTTATTTCAGCTTTATTGAAATGATCAAAAATAGGTTTAATAGTTTTTGTTTTAGTCAAAGATAATAACCCTGTTCTGGATGGGCTACTGTCTGTTCTCTCTGCACCTAATTATAGTTTACCTCAAGGCACTGCTTTGTTTCAGTGTTTTTTATGAATGTTTTTACAAAATTAAATCATGATTAGATTGTGTACTGAGATAATGCAAACCTACAGTCATGTTCATTTCTCAAAGCCGTGTATAATGTCTATGTCTTCACTGAGAATGACTGAACAACAGAAGAGGTGCGCCAATCTGACTCCATTAAGGCAGAGCTCATTTGAATCAAGTAATTGTCGATGATCATTAGCCGTCTCTGTCACAGCGTAAGACTTATTACCGATCTAATCGAAGGAGGTAATTAATATGACACTAGGTTTTACAGGCAGGCTGGTGGTTTGTTGGATCTTTCAGACATTATACAATGACAAAAGTGTGGACTGATTCCCAAGTGTTAAAGCAGAGAGAGAGAATAATAGAGATTGTGTCCTCTAAGAATTAGATGTGTAAAGACACTGCTGATTAACTCCATCATTAAGGATGAACGAGGAGCGAACGGGCTCCGGCTTTTTTTGACTTGTTTTATGGTGCTAATTAAATTAGTCACTCTTGTTATTGTTGCTGCGAGGTGCTGCTCTCTTGCTCTTTGTTTTTGTGTGTGTTTGTGACATCCTCTTGTTTTTACTAATTAGTATTTATGGCATGTTTACACAGAGGAATTGCCACTACAGAGCAAGCAATCAGATGGCCACACACGCTACATTGAACACACACACACACACACACACACACACACACACACACACACACACACACACACACACACACACACACACACACACACACACTCATGTACGCTTTAAGGAACAGTTCACCCCAAAAATATTCTGTCATCATTTACTCAGCCTAATGTGGTTCAAAGACCAGTATGATTTTTTTTAAACCATGGAACTTAAAATATTATATTTTTTAACAATGTCCTGGCAACTCTTTTCAGTATAATTATGTTTATTTAGGGGATATTAAGCACAAATAAACAATAAACACAATAAATGCAATTTCTCATAAAAGTGGTTCATACACTTTTTAAATATCATACATATTTTAAGCCTTGTAAAGTCATTCAGTAAATTTGTGTGACAAAAAATTGTTATTTGCTGACAGTCTTCCTCTCCGGTGAGCTGTGAATCACTGTATTGAACTGATTCATGTAACTCATTCATTGAAAGGTTATGGCTCAAAAGAATGATCCTGTCATATAGTCTACATAAAATTATAATGAGAACATCATTATAATTGTGTGATTGGGACATGATGAGACTTTTGTTTTTGTAATCAGGCTCTCAAAAATTAAATAAAAATTTCGGATTTAGATTTATCTGCCAAAATATCGGTTATTGTCTTTCAAATATAAATAATTATCGGTATCGGCCAAAATTTTCATATCGGTGCATCCCTTCTTTAAACACATTTTCATAGGCATACACACACTTTTCTCCATATAGAAGCTGTAGACAGGTACCATTTGTCCTTGTTAGAGAGAGAGAGAGAGAGGGAGAGAGAGCGCTCCCAGCTCTCTTGTTCATCATGTGTATTCTGCCCATGGCTGAATTAAGAGCAGACAATCCATCTCTCATGGAGCAGGCTGAGGGAAGTGATGGCTGGGACACTTTAAGCTTTTATCAAACACCAAGGCAATGGCCATAAACTTGAGTTACGCTGGATGGTGAGGAATTAAAGTCCTTTTCTTCACTGTTTCATCTGCTTTCTCCCTCACCAAAATTGTGCTGCACAGGTGTGAGTTTGACCTCTAGGGCATGTATCAAACATGGAAATGTTTCATGGATATATATACAACTTGTTTCTTGCAAACAGTTTATGATATATTTGTAAACAATGGATGAATACGTATTCTGTTAAACAATGTGGTTTGTTAACCACAGTTTCATAATCGGCTTATGTATATTCTGTACACTACCGTTCAAAAGTTTGAGGTCGAGATTTTTTTTTTCATGTTTTTAAGTCTTATGCTCACTGAGGCTGCATTTATTTGATCAAACATATGTAATAACAGTAATGTTAAATTATTACAATTTGAAAAGTTTAAATATATTTTAAAACGTTTTTTTTTTTCCTGATGGCAAAGCTGAATTTTCAGCATCATTACTCCAGTCTTCAGTGTCACATGATCCTTCAGAAATCATTCTAATATGCTGATTTGTTGCTTGAAACATTTATCATTATTATTGAAAACAGCTGGTCATGCTTAATATTTTAGTGGAAACCATGATACTTTTTTTAAGGATTCTTTGATAAATAAAAAAAATCAAAAGAACAGTATTTATTTGAAATAGACATTTTTTGTAACGTATACATTTGATCAGTTTATTGTGTCCTTTCTAAATAAAATAAAAAATTTTATTAAAAAGAAAATTCTTACACCAAGTACATATTGTAGTACATGACTGTAGAACTATGTGTTTTATACTACTGTATTTTGATTTCTACTTTAAAATCTGTTTTTCTTACTGGGTTTCACACAAGCCCATATTTAATTTTTTGCTTGTGTGTGTGATTGTGTGATTGTGTGAGTGAGAAAGTTCACAGTTGTGTGTGTGTGTGTGTGTACGTAGGTTTGAAGTTCCAGCAGATGGGTCTCAATGTTTCCTGGTGAGTTGACTCAGTTGACAGCTCTGACTCACCTTTATGTTGCTGTCACACAAAATATTGTTCACAGTCTTGGCTTCAGAACCCTTGGCTGCCCTCTCCTGAGCCCTGAACAGCTGTCCACTACAGTGCCTGTGTGAAGAGCACTGATTTAGAAAAACAGGGAATCTGGCGGGCGACTCTGGGGAAGGCTGATAGGATCCAGAGGAGTACTCATATCACATACGGCCAGGAAAACATGATTATCCATCCATCCATTTTCCAAACCGCTTGTTCTATGTTGGGTCGTGGGGATGCTGGAGTCTGTCCTAGCGTTTGTCTATCTATCTATCTATCTATCTATCTATCTATCTATCTATCTATCTATCTATCTATCTATCTATCTATCTATCTATCTATCTATCTATCTATCTATCTATCTATCTATCTATCTATCTATCTATCTATCTATCTATCATCCATCCAGCTATCTATCTATCTATCTATCTATCTATCTATACAAATATTTCACGCAATTAACATATCATCTGATGGTTTCCTCTTATCCTTTGGCTAGCGTTACAATCAGGGTTTGAAATGAACACCTGCCAAATGCTGGGTAAAAATTTCAACTGTGGTGGGTAACGCTGTCAAAATAGCCACTTTGACGTGTTATTATGTTTACTCACTTTGCTGGGGAAGTTCATCTAAGTTGTGACGTAGTTAATCTGGGTTATTTCTTTTTTTGGCTAGTAGAAGTTCTGAATGGCCGGTAACTTAAAAATGTAGTAGCCAAATTGGCCGGTGAGAGAAAAAGTAAATTTCAAACCCTGGTTACAATTATGTGTGGCGAGCAGGACGAGGACGAGGGCAGTGAGAGAGCGGCACGAGGCTGGTGGCGTGATTACTGATGAGCGACACCTGCGCGACGCACCGGTCTCGTATCTCTCACGGCCCTCGTCCTGCTCGCCACAATATGATCACGCTCTTATCTTCTGTCTGTGTGACACACACACTACTCATGTCATGTGGACAGAAAGCTGCTTCAGACAGCGCTTGAATGGACAAAAACTATGACTATGATGCAGGAGAAGAAAGTTCAACACTCTTACTTCAACAAAACAAACAAACAAAAACACAAATGTGATGTTTATCTAAAGTTATTTTTATTTATTAGTAAGGTTGAATTGGATCATCAAAAGTCATCAGCAAAGACAATGGTGAATAATAATAAATGATATTAAATACATAAAGTATAATTGTTTAATTCAATTATTGCAGGTTTGCGTAATATTCTAAGTTCGCATTTCACTGTTTTTATTCATTTTGAGGAATACTGAATCTGTTTATGTGCAAGTCGGATGAGTAAATGCATGCTAACGTTTGATCTAGAGCTATAATCTAGAACATAAAAATATGAAGCAGCACCACATCATTTTGATTTCTGAAGGATCATGTGACAGTGAAGACTGGAGTAATGGCTGGTGGAAATTAAAATCATCTTTCCCATCACATGAATAAAGTACATTTTATAGTGTATATAGATAGATTTATATTTAAAAAAATGAAATGAATTTGTTTAGTTCATTCATACATTAATAATGTGGTGCATGTGCAGATAGGCAGAGACATGTTCAGGTAGGAGGGTAGACCAAAGCCACATAGGCAGGGCTATCTAGGCACTCTCTTCTGTTTGCAGTAAATCCCAGATTCACAAACAGCGGCCATATATAAACATAACCCCGGCAGCAGACTCAGATCCATGATGCATTACCTTCTCCTGATAAAACCCTGCAGCCAGGGAAAAGAAAACATCCACCTCTTTGTCAAGCTCTTATAGGCATGTATGACAGAGATATATGAACATGCTTCTCTCATAACCCAGTGGTAATTAGAGGCTGCAGGAATGTTTAGAAATATTAATTATGAGAGCTTTCACAACTACTGTAGTACGGTTCACATCAGAGTGTTGTGTTTTAAAGGAGTTATCTCTTGATTTGATTATGAAGTTATCTTCTGTTGTGCTGTTATTGACTGCTGTGACAAATTCGAAAAATATTGACATTATATTGATATGCGTAGTAGATAGGACAGGGAATGATTGTGGCACATGACCCCCTAGATTAGAGCTGGGCGATATATATTGCAGCGATTTTAATGCACTTTTTATTTTAGCCATTTCTTATATGGCCACACTTTCCTAAAGAGTGTCATTAGATTTGTTGTGCCAATATGTCTCTATTTCAATTGTTTCTCTGATTTAAACTTCATTAGCAAAATGAATAGCAGCTTTGGTTTTAGTTCAGACTGTTTCAATTAATCACTTTGATACTTTGTGATTCAGCGATTCGTTAAAATGTGATATGTTTTCTAGCATTTTTAACTTTAAAACAGTTTTTTTGTTTATAGAACTATACACTCCCATTCAAAAACTTGAGGTTAGTACAAATTAGTTTTTTTTTTTTTAAAGAAATTAATACTTTTATTCGGCAAGGATGCATTAAACTGATAAAAAGTAAAGTACAGTAACAGTAAAGGCATTTATAATGTTACAAAAGCAAAAGTTGCCACACAAGTATTGTATTACCTTTTAACATTGATAATGGTAAGAAATGTTTCTTGAGCATTGAGCAAATCAGCATATTAGAATGATTTATTAAAGATCATGTGATACTGAAGACTGGAGTAAACTATAATAAATAATATATATTATACATTGTGTCAGGTTTGGGAAAAACAGTGTGCTGGTTATTTTTTAATACAGCATTTAAAAAAAAATATATTTGTACAGTACGTTTTAATACTTACATTATACATTTACAGTATAATTGGTTACAATGGCATGACATATTGAGTATTGACAGTGTTGCTTAGTCCTACCATAGAGAGCTCATATGGGTGTCTGCGTTCATGCACTAATCACAGACAGGCCCATGCTCAGACGAGGTTAGCATGGTTGTCATCTGCCTGGAAGGTTGTGTGTGTGCAAGACATGTGTTTATGAGTCAGTATGTGTGAATGTGAAGTGTTGTGTGTGTGTGTGTGTGTGTGTGACAGCAGTGGCATGCTGAGAGGCCCATCTGGCCAGACACAAACACACATTCTCTGGCCTTGCCGCTGGGAGCTGTGTTCAGTTGTTTGTGTGAGAAATGTACACAGTGTGACACTGCCGAAGAGGACACTGGGCCGATGTTGTCCTGATCAGTATGTCCTCTTATTTACACACAGCCCTGAAGGCTGAAGTATGTGTGAGTGGCTAGTAGGGTTGGGTATCGTTTATTTTATCGATTCCGATTCTTATCGATTCCTAATTTCGATTCCAATTAATAAATTCCAGGTAAAAAAAAAAAAAAAAAAAAACGTTTTAATAAATGTCAGATTTCACTGTGCCTTTAATATGATGAGTTGTGAATAGAAATTGTGATGTTTCTGTCTCTGTATCAGCTTTCTCTGTATCAGCTTTCTCTATCTCTATTTTCTCTAGAGCTGTCAGTTCATTTCACCCACTAAGTTTATTTTACGCATTGATTTTCAAAATGAAGTAAGAAAATTACATTTGGAATAATTTTTTTAATGATCCATCGTCAGTATCACAAGTATTTTTACTTATTCCGCACTTGCAGCTGCGTGTCTTAAACATTGTGACAAGCACGTTAGCCAGACCGAGCTTGAACGACGAGAAGCTTCTGTGGGTCTTGCATGTTGCGCCCATCGACCTCCCAAAGAGAAGCACATGGAGGTGAGTGGTGCTGATCACAGCATAGGCCTTAATGCTGACCATCCTCGCTCGACCGCTCTCTCTCACTGCGCAGAGCTGAAGAGCGGAACCCAGATAGTGTGATCTGCCAAAAGCCAAAAGATGTGTGGAGACATTAGCATAGCTAATGTGATAGTCCCCTTTTTGGGGATCCTTGGCATCAAAATATTTTGTCCTGGGCCCATTTGAATATAAGGAGCTATCACTATCACAAGTTAAACAACCCCCCCCCCCCCCCCCCCCCTTTCTTTATTTTTTGGCAAAGAAATGTGCCCTAATGTTGTCTTTGTGTGGCAGTTACTCGTACACACAACCAGTGATAATGGTGCTAATGTAATGGTAATGCTACTTCCTGTCAGCCCCCAGCGTTTCCTTTTCCTCTGAGTCTTAATGCAGTTTGACAAGACTAGGCCATGATGTCCCCCCTATCACAGTGTGGTTCTAATTTCTCCCCCTTGCTCATCTTTCTCTCTCTCTCTCTCCCTGTATGGAAGGGATGGAATTAGCTCTTTTTCCACTTGCCATGTATTACAACGTCTCGGCTTGACAGGATTGGGTGAAGCGTTAACCTCGCAGACAAGCTTGTTAAGCATTGTTGCGGTGGTGACTGGGCTAAAGACAGGATAATAGACACCCCTCCTGCCGCCCGTCCGTCAAGTTGAGGGTGGGCAGTCCATCTGCTGAAATTAAGCAAGAGCAGTTTACGTGTTCGGATTGTAATACCTCAGACAGTTGCTGTCAGTTGGATTACTTGTGTAGCCAGTATTAATTGCACCTCACTACAGCACTTAAAGAGCAGCATTGCTAAAACTGCATGCCAGTCAAACCTACCCACTTAGCTGACATCAAAAACGAATGGCCCTTCAGGAAGAGACACACACACAAGCACGCACACACGCACGCACACATACACTTTCTCCTTAAGAAGAACAATGTAAGATCCTTAATCACCATCTTGCTGAGTCACAGACAGAGTAAATGACACTTAACAATTGTAGAGACTTTTAGTGAATGTAAAAGCACACACACGCACACACACACACACACACACACACACACACACACACACACACACACACACACACACACACACACACACACACACACACACAGTGTCTGTTTCGCTATCTTTGTGGGGACTCTCCATAGACGTAATGGTTTTTATACTGTACAAACTGTATAATCTATCTCCTTACACTAACCCGACCCCTAAACCTACCCATGACAGAAAACTTTATGCATTTTTATATTTTCAAAAAACTCATTCTGTATGATTTCTAAGCTTGTTTCCTCATGGGTTATTTCCCACCGGGATAGAAAAAAACATGAACACACACACACACACACACACACACACACACACACACACACACACACACACACGCAAATGACACTTAACCATTGTAGAGACTTTTTAGCGAATGTAAGAAGCTTCCTCTGGTTTTTGGAAACACTGAAAAAAATTAAATAAATGGTGTAGATCAATTTTCACTCAGAAATTGTGAGTACATTTCACAAAAAGAAGTAACACATTGAATTAAATGTGAAATATCCAAAAATCTGAAATAGTATTTTCTTGTACTCCAGTAATCTTTGTTTTATTTACAGTGGATAACGATTATTTTCTCCATTTGTCATAATGGGACCATTATATCAAGTGAAGGAACCATCAAGTGTAATTCTCAGTGGGATTTGTAGATGTTGTTTTCTGTAGTATTAAAATAAGGTCTATAAACACCTCAAGCTTTGGTTGTTTTCATGACTTACCTTTCTTCTGCTCAATTCTCGCATTCTTCCCATATTTAGGGAAGGGTTGCTAACCAAACATTTTTTCCAGGATTATATTGTATAATACTTTTTTTCAGTTTTTTATTGCTTGCATTCTTAGAAACTTCAGTGGAGATGTGAGTCAATGGAGAAGCTGGTGGTTCTCGGAGTTTGTGTTTGTTTTTCCAGTGGTCTGGCCAAGGTTTCCAGAACGAGGGTCTTGATCATCTCATAGAGATGGAATTCAGCTCTCCATGGATCAACTGTTACATCTGGACTGGAATTGAAGACCAGTGTTTAAGAATCCAACTTCACGTTTATGTGGGCTTCTTCTTGTGGAAACCTAGGCCATGCTCAACACCCAATAGTGACAACCAAGGTCAGCTCAAAATATTATCAAAAGGTCCCTCCCTTATAATTATCCTAAAATGTAAATTACCATTATCTCATCAAACCTGGCAGTGTATTTCATAGGTCTTTTAACTAATTTTGGGATGTTTTATGGAAAGCAATCAACCTTATCACCGTTTCCTTTACTGTTATTATAACCACAGTCAAGTGGAAATGGAAAATAATTTTTAAAGACTGTTCTGCCCGTCCTCTTCAGTCACAACACATTCTCCATGATAACATAATTTCCCCTCTCCTCTCCAGAGTATAGCTTCAAGTTCAAACTGATTTGAGTGTAATTCCTCTGTATAACCTCTATCTTCTTAGTTGAATGGCTTTTGAAGCATAAATTTGACTGGAACAATATAGGAGAAGAATGTGATCACATTAAAGTAATGTGTGTATAGTAATATGTATATAAACTCACAGCTAATTGCTTGTAATGCAATCCCTACCTTCCGCATTAGTAGCTGGTCATCATGACATGTTGGGCATGAGGAATGCAACATGCTTCATGTCAAACAGGCCATTTATTTGCATCATGACATATAATTCAAAACATAATAATTAATATCCAGTTCTTCACGCTTTGATTGTTTAATCTTTAATCCATGTGCCTAATCAATAATCTTGATTATTCTTGAGAGATTGATTTGTTTGCTTCAAAACATTTGCTTTAATATGTTGCAGCATATCTTTTCTAGATTTACTCTAGGTTTGTCTTTAACGTTTGCTAGTTGCTAAGATGCAGATGGATGGCATCAGCCTTGAGATCTTATTGTTGGATGTTACATGTTTGGGTGTTTATATTAGAAAATAGAAGAAGAGACAGTGAATCAGTTCTCTCTCTTAGTGGCCATCAAACACCACAGAGTGCTTTTGATACTATTTTCTTCCTGCAGAGGGATTATACTGAGTTTATTATCTCTATATTCCAGAGTGGAGGAATCGCTCACAATATTTATAGTGTGAAATGGCATAGAAAGCAGGATATTCCCATAATCATGTGGGCATATTCAACAAGGATATAATGGTCTGAATAAGCAAGAATGTGACAAGAAGTTACTGCATGACATGACAATGGCAATTACAGTCATTTCAAAAGATATTTGTTGATTAATGGACAGTTTTGAGGAGGGATTTTGTGGACCAATGAGATTTCATGATGGGCAGGGCTACCAAGTGATTAGGTTATGTGTTCTGTCTGGTTAGTAAATGATGTAACATTCTGGATGAAACCCCAAGCTTAACAAAAACCAGCAGAGACGTTGGAACTGCGAGTGGGTATTACTTTTTATCTTTGAAACTAAGGGAGTGCTAGAAATCATATGAAGTAAATTGCGTCACCCTCAGGCGTTTACCTGTGAAAGCACCAGGAGGTGTGCAGTTTTAGATGGACCTGTAAAGACACTATTGATCAGGTACCTGTGCAAGGGTTCTTTGAGGCAATGGGAGATTGGGAGCAGAGAGGGAGATGGAGAACCATGCTGGGCAAGTTCCGAATGAAAAAGGAAGGAGGAGGTAGTGGAAAGAGAGAAGTGCACAAAGCTTTTATGGTAAGAACAGATGGGGTGATATTTCATGTCCAGTACACACAGCACACAGAGAAGCATAAATTCCAGCCTGCATTGAATACAGAGCCTCCTGCAGGGAAGCCGTTCAGAGGTTCAGGCCCTTTCTGTGCTCGTTTTGAATAGCTCCCGGGAGAGATTCTACACTAGCGATGATCAAGGAACTGTTCTCAACACTGAAATCCTGACATAACGTATGATAAGATCAACTGGACTATGGCAAGAAAAACTGGTAACTTTAGCTGAGTAAATTCTGGAGGAATAAGCAAGCAAGCTCTCACTATGGCCAACATGAGTGCAGCTGAATTTGGAGGTACTAAAGACACCATACATGAATAGGAGGCAAAAGAAACTATGAGTCGAGGTTGTAATAGAATCTGTTAGTGAAGGTTTCTGTGTGAGAGGAATAGAGTGAATGAATGATCTGGGTGTGTTCTGGTATAGCTCAACAAATTGGCCATAAAGTGAATTGAATTTAATAAATAAAATCTAATTATGGTCACATGACAACCACTGAGCCACAGTCCACATCTCTCTGTCTGCCTGTGTCTGTTCTTTGTTCAACTGGGACAGGTTATAAATCTAGTAAAGTTACTCAATGAGCAGCCCAGTTGTTGATGATGATGATTTTCATGATATTCATTATTATTTATGATTTCATGAATAACAATAATAATAATATATCACTGAAAATACTGTATCATTACATCTGAATTTGACTAGTACAACAACAACAATAATAAAACATAACAATGATAATAAAATTAAAACTATTATTATTTTTGTTGTTGTGTCACTATAAATATTATTACAGTACATCTAAATTTGAGTGCTTATATTAATGCTCGATACACATTGTACAATTTTGGGCTGTCCCAGACAAAAGATGGCCAATCGTGGCGATTTCTGTTGTCGTGTCTCCTAAACGGTGGTCCTACATCATAGAGTGAGAGAGATTTAAAGATGGCCATTGCCACGATCTTGCAACCAAAGACAGCCTGCGATAATTTACTGACAGTCTCAGAAATTTAGCATTTTCATCTCACAGTGTGTTTGCTGCTACAACCTTCGTCTACTGACTAGCCAATAAAAATGCAACATGAAATGGTGTATTGATCAACGCGACATGGCTACATGTCCAGTCATAGTCAACTTATCGTACCCAAGTTTATCAGATCCGTGTCGTACAGTGTGATTTGTAATGATCTTACAGGATTGCTGAAATCGCAGTCTGTAGCAGGCATAACTAACTAATCAAGTTCAAGTTACCATTTGATTGATTTGTCGTGAACCAATCAGATTCCAGAAAAAAATGGATGTGGGGGCAGTGCGTATCATATCAATGTAATGATGATAGGCTCGTAGTGATGAGAAGTTCGGATCATTTTACTGACTTGGATCTTTGAATCTCGTTCATCAAAATGAACATCTTTTTTTCCAAATCATTTTGTTAATTTCAGCAGAATATAATAAAAATGTTACATGTTAATTTCCAAATTCCTTAACACATCTACATACATACATGTTGATCACATTTTGAGTAAGAAAAAAAAACTATAATGCAACCAAGGCCAAATTATGTGAAACAGAAAAGGATTAATTATTTGCTTAGCTCGGTCTTCAGGCTATGCAGTCTGTTAGTTTTGGCTGTTTATAGCATTATCTCTTTTAATGTGATAAAAACACTAAATAATAATTTTAACTATGTATTGGCATGTAATTTACGGTGGTGTAAGGTGCTGGAAAAAGCTTTAAAATTGACCTTGAAAGTGCTTGAATAGTCCTTGAATTTGACTTTGGATAAGGTGGACGAACCCTGCCATAAGCTAAAGCTATGCAGTCGGTACCGGATGCAGAATTTATGAGTTCACCTCTCGAGGCTTTCGGGTTGGAGTCGTACATTCATCACGTGACAGCCCCATACGCTGAAGCTATGCAGTTGGTACCGAATACAGAAATGATTAGTTCACCTCTCGAGCCTTCGGGTTTGAGTCGTTCGTTCATCCCGTGACATTGTAAGGGATAAAAAAAGCTACAATTTGATACCAGAAATGCATCACATAACAGTAAGAGTAAAAAAACTGACTACACACTTGTTTGAAAAGAAGTTTGGGAGTTATAAACTAATTTCTGTATCCAATATGGCTGTCACGTCACGTGATAAAATTACGAACGACTCGGGAGGTGAACTTATCATTTCTCTTTCCGTTACGGACAGCATAGCCTCTATGGGGCTGTCACAGGATGAACGAACGACTAGGACCCGAACCCGAAGACTCGAGAGGTGACCTAATCATTTCTGTTCAGAACCTATAGGATGTTGCGCATACGCGTGGTCAACACAAAATGAACAACTCATTGAGACAACTTGTTGTTCCCGAGTCATAGTGAAAATTCATTCAAAATGAACGAATCGTTAATGATGGAGCCATCAATAGTGACATATTCCGATTTAAAAATAGCCAAATTATTACTCAATGATAAGAAGTATTTGTTGCTGTATTTTATTTGGGTTTTATTTGTTATTCATCTGTCATTAGAGGCTCACACTATTCACTCTATGGTAATACACATACTACTATTAGATGCAAAAACTGTAACATTAGATGGGAATGTTCTGAGGAACTCTTCTCAGTTGTATCACTGTTTCTTTTGAGGGGCTCAAATGAAGGTAACACATGACTGCCAAGCCCAGATAAAGAGCGGCGATGGTGAACTGGTGCTAAAAGCCAACCGCCTCCAGAGCTGGCGCTGACATGCGCGCGTCACTGTCCCCCCTCCACATCACTGCAGCGCTTCATTAACATTTGTGTCAACTGAGTAAACTATTTGTCAGAAGTATGACAGAGGAACAGATGTCACAAATGACGTTAATAGATAGAATCCTAAACCCTGTGGGAGATTGTTGGTTATTAATGTGGAGTAGAGCACTGCTTTCTCCAATGTTTATATGTCATATAGTGTATTTCATTTAAAGTTGCACGTCCCTGCGTACTTTAGTGGTTTACATTTCATTATACATTTCGTATTTTTATCTTCTCCTTTTTTAATCAGACTGCATAACCATTCAATTTTTTAATGGAATGGTCATGTCTGCAGTATGAAATCCTTAATTACATATATAATTAATCTTTCATTTCATATGATTGCATAATAGACTATAGAAAGTCATTATGAATATGCAAATAGTTGCAAATATGTATTTTAAGAGTGCAAAGGCCATATCTTGTGTCTATGGGAGCAGGTTGTTGAAGATGGTAAATCTCTCTCTGTACACTTGCTGCCTATAGCCACCCTCAGGCAGTCAGAGCTTTTGGCCACTCGCAATCGATTCTGATTTATTTCCGTTTATTTATTTTTCTTGCTTTTAACTTGCTAAACTTGTTTACAATATTATCTTACTCTTATCTGTCTCTGGGATGTGTAGGGATTGTTCTGTTTTACTGAGAATACAAGTACAGCAGGTGATATCTAAGAAATGTGCCTTTAAACACAAGGGCAGAAACACACTTGTGCAGGCAGGGACACACACACACACACACACACACACACACACACGCACGCTACACTGGAGAGGGAGAGCCAGACATAAATGTGTTAATATCTTCATTATCTTGAGTGTTCTGTTGACAGGAAGGACAGAAACATCTCCAAACAGATGTTTAATTCTTCCACTTTGACCTCCTGCTGAACTGAATTAGAGGATCTGGTTTATTGAGCTGACAAATGTGTGTGGGAAAACAGAAAGATGATGCTTTGGCACCCTCTGGTGTCCTGAGTGAAGAATGTTTTCAGCAGTTTTGTTTAGGATTCTATCTATCTATCTATCTATCTATCTATCTATCTATCTATCTATCTATCTATCTATCTATCTATCTATCTATCTATCTATCTATCTATCTATCTATCTATCTATCTATCTATCTCTGTTTGTCTGTCTGTCCAACTATCCATCTCTTTTTCCTTCCATAATTATTTTGTCCTTTCTTTCTTTTTTCTTTCTTTATCTATTTGTCACTTCCTTCATTCCTTGCTCGTTGCCGTTCCTTCTCTCGCTCTATTCTTATTTTCCTTCATTCCATTCCCTTTTCTTCCTTCTCTCCCTCAGTCTTAGTCTTTGAAGGTAAGACTGCAGTCTCTCTCTGTAACGATTGCCTTCCTTTAAATAAGTTCTCTCAATTAGTCAGCTCTCAGCTGCAGACTGCTATTGCTGCTGGTGTTCGTGCACAGAGAGAACAGCAGCTAACTTAGTTTAAAAACAAATAAATATAGCACACCTCTGTTGTTGACTTAAAAATGCGGTTTTGTATTTTGTGTATAAAAATTGGTATTAGTGAGCTCTACAAATTGGTTGACTGCTGTCATATATCCACCAGTGCTTGGTTGAGTGCAGAGAACAGTCTATATCCGTGTCTTATTCTTCCCCGAGAGACAGTCTCTTCCCTGCAGCTAAACAATGCACATGTCAGAAGTGCCTCAAAAAGACAGGCAGCCTGACAGCAGGGAGTATAGTGTGTGTGTGTGTACGTGTGTACGTGTAGTTTAGCGAGGGTGTTTATACTGGAGCGACCGGGCAAGTATCATATAGACACAAGAGCTCTGTAGCACTTTTTTTCCTCTTCATCTCATTCAACCTTTTTTAGCACCTCTCTTCCCCCACACGGCCTGCGGCATCCCTCCCTGCTCCATCCCCCTTCCTCCATCTTCCTTTCGCTCTCCCTGATGCATTCACCCTGTCGATGCAGCACATGTAGTTCACAGGTCCGCATCGATCGCTCTGTGATAGAGGTCTGCTCTGCTCGGGCTGTTTTGCAGTGATTGCAGTTGCTAAGGTCTCTTGTAATGACATGCACTCTGTCTCTCAGAACGATGGGTTTTTTAATGCAGCAGCTGAAGATTGTTTCTTCCTCCAAGATAAATTTGTGTTAAAAGAAGAAATATTTGGAGGCTATTCATTTGTTATTTGTTTTTAAGTGTTGTCTATTACTATTGCACACACTAACTCTAGATATTAAACTTGCATAACTTAAGACCGGCGGACAAAAACTGTCACAAATTCCCACAGACCACATTGAAGGAGGGACCCAAGCCATGTTTAGAGACTATATTATCATAGAGACTTGAGAGTGGGTTTTTCTGGGGCAAATTCCAATTCAGAAGTGAGCATCACACACTATGCCTTACTCACTCCGAAGGGCCTTGAAGTGGGGAGCAGAGCACTTGTGTGTCATAATGAAGCCTTTTGGAATGCACTTGGCGGAGGGAGCAATGAAAGACCATGTCATTTCCTCATTACCTTTACATGAAATTTGACCACGACAAAGCTAGGCAGCGACAACAGGAATATCTTATTATTGCTGATAATATACAATACAAATAAATGTACATTTCTAATTACGTTTTTAAAACATGCTTTGTATGTGTGTTCCCGATCTGCTTTTAACTTTATAAGTTAAGCAATAAACACCAAGCATTAAACACATTTCTTGCCTATGAAACTTTTTTAAACTTAATGTGAAATGCATGATGAAAATGTGTGTAATATATCACAACAAAACAAAACAACTTAAATTGTTCTGTTTATACGTTAAAGGTAGGGTAGGCTTTTTTTTTTCTCATAAACACTTTTTGTATTCTGGTTGAAACTCTCTTCACATCCTCATAGCAATCAATAATAGAAGTGGTCTGAAATGAGTCTCACGACCAAAAAATGTTTGTCCAATCAGTGCAATGATATGATGTCTTACCTGCCTGTCAACATATGTATTTCCATACCTCGTCACTCAATGCTCGTGCAGACATCACACGTTATCAGCATGTTGCTTGAGGCTATGCAGAGTTGAAGACGACAGTCACTGAGTGCTTATGCTGCGTTCACACCATGTCGTAACTGTAATTTAGATTTGGCAACCCGTGATGTTTTACCCAAATCGGTTCACGTCCTCAGACTCGGATTTATGCGTTTCTATGTCAACATTATCAACGGCGTAATGAATCTGCAGCAGTCAGGTGGAACAAGAAAGAGCTCTGGAAGGTGTTTACGTTCATTATTATTGTAATTCTATGTGCTTTGAAACGAGGTAATTCAATGCTGTCTCTTGACGTTTTGCAGACACTGTGCATTTTCGTGTGTTTTGAAGGAGGCGTGGCTTTGTAGAGCGCTCTGAAGGGAGGGTGGGATCTAATGCTCTTAAAGCTAGCTTGCTATTGCGAGCCGCTCCAAACTTACCGACCTTCAACTCCAACTCTCTCGCCATATCTAGATTTAAAAATTATTTATGAGGACTTGTCACCCTGGGTCACATGACCATAAACAATTAAATTACTTCCTTGAAGTGATCATCGCATGTTCCCTTCGCTAACGGACTTGTGGAAGGGCCCTTTGTGAAAGGAGTCAGTTTTTCACTTCTGTTTGGAACACCCATATAAATGGCGTCCCCTTCCCAAGGTGCCCTTGAAGGGTGCAAAAGCGCCATTTGAAATTCGCCCTTGACTACATAGCACAGCACGACAGCCCTCGACACAGATCCTCAGTAAAGACCACAAGAACCAGACAAGTTCTCTGCAGAGACCTTTATGACCAGCTTTGTCTCTACAATGGCGTGATGATCTTCAAGCAGAAGAAAACTGGATGAAATATGTTGAATACTACCGATCCATAGTTTGACTTCTGACCTTCTAATGCAGCCTGAATCATAATCACACCGTGTTTGTTCGTGGGCCAGAGGAGAACTGGCCCCCCGGCCCCGACTGAGCCTGCTTCTCCTAAGGTTATTTATAATACTTAGTTGCATTTTTGTGCAATATTGATGCAAATTTTGTTTTTGCAAATGTATTAGAGAAACCAATGACAATTACATGATTCTGTATTAGTTTCACTTAAAGAAAAGTAATGTGCAGTTTAAAAATGTAGTTCATATTATGTTTAGCATTAAGTTCTTAAAATTGACCTCTTCCTGGTGCAGCGCTTCAATGCAGAATCTATAAATATTGTTTTAGGTTTGGCCACTCTACACAGTAAGTCCCTTTTTCTCCCCTCAGCTAGTTTTGGACAGCAGACGTATTACTTTGCACTCAGCCTTGGCAACCAAATCCCATAATATGAGGGCAGGCCAGAATTGTGGCCTGGGTCGATGCGCTGTAAGAGCTGTGTGGTTTTAGACTAAAGTTGACTGAAGTTATCTTTGCCTTTTGTCTCTTTTGACTCTCTTAGGGCGGCTGTTGTTATTGCTCATGTGCTTTTTGGTCTCTGGCCTCAATTGACAGACAGTTCACTCTGTAAATTGGTTACTTTACATGTCATTTACTTGGCTGCTCTGACTGTGGATCTGATCCAGAACTGTTGGACTTGACAACTGGCTTTACAAGTTGCCAGCTCTTTTAGCTCAAATTGGTTAGACTGAACAGACAAACTGCCTTGTTGTGTAGTGGTGAATTTGTTTTTTTTTTACGTTTGTTTTATTCATTTTACAGAATCATAAATCTTTAAGTAAAATGTAGTTCTCTGTAAAGCTTTCGCTTAAATGCACTGAAGCTCAAGTGTGTGTGATGATGCTGTTTAACCATGAAAAAAAGAACCATAAAGTCCACTCCAAAGAGAGTTATTCTCTATATCAGTAAGGACTGTTTCTGAACTCCCTGAAACGCCTCAACTGTAGTCTTGAGTTTTCTTCTGGGAATGTACACATCACAATATTCCTCATTTAAATAATTCCCACCCAAGGTATGTGCACAAAAAGGGACGAGGCCCGGTTGAGTCGCGCTAGTAGTAGTGTGTTGAGACGCTGCTTTCTGCGCTGTGAATACTAATCCACTTTGCACGCAAGGTCAGTGTTTTTTTTTAACCTTGGATGCGTGTAAACCTATTGTAGGAGACCTCCAAAACAAAACTAGGAGCCTTTAAAATAGCACTTTAACTATCTATCATATTCTCAACTTGAATAATAACTGTCTGGTTGATTTTACTTAAAAAAATGTGGTAGTTATTTTCTCTCTGTGTAAACTTATCTTTATATAAATATATTTTTAAAACATAATTAATTCTAGTTTATATAAATTAAAAATATCATAGAACAAAATTTCAATATGGGATTGGTAATTCCATGTGGAATATGTCGATGTAGATTGCTGTTATCATGCAGTTATTTGCATCGTTGTAAATGCCAAGGGAAATATTTGTATTTGTGTCATCATAGCCTAGTTTCATTCTCTTGAGTGACACATACACATGGAAGCAAAATATATACACTCTACATACTTATATGTTTGTTTTTTGTGTGTTCGAGTCCCATAGGAACTTTTATTCCAGAGTTGGAGTTTGTTTGTGTGGTTTTCGAGACCTTTGGCAAACACGCAACCCTCTTACCTCTTCTGGTTCAGGTCCTCTCCACTTTACACTTTGTTCCATTGTTCTTCTCGTCATCTGCCAGCAATTACACTAGTTTATCTCCCCTTTCCTCTCTTTCATCTGATCCCTCGCTTGCTAAAGACTCACCAGCTGGGCTGTAGCAGAGGGCGGGAGGTGTGCGTGCGAAGCCTGGGCTGTGGAGCCCCGTTTCGTGTTAGGACAAATGAAGAGCGCAATCTGTGGAGAGGGTTTGGCAGTGGCCCCTACGTCTGAAAGTCATTGGATGGTGGAATTGTTCCCTCATCTCTGTCTCTCTAGGGCGGTCTTATCTCCATCCAAGTCTCCCGCTGCCTGGAGAGCAGAAATGAGCTCCACACGCAGACATGTCACTGTTCATAAAACCCACAGAACATTAAACCCGTTGTGCGTCTTTAACGACTGTTAACAGCTGACAAACGTTTGCCTAACCTCTCTGAGAGCTTTGCTTAACATATCCCTATGGATCATGGGACAGAGTCTCCAAGATCTGCACATTTTGTTCTTCGGTGTCTTTTGAAAGGCCTTCTTAGCCTTGTTGTGAATTAGATTGGTATGGCCACACTGGTATTGCATAATATTTTGTCGTTCTCACAGTAATAGCGGGTGCAGTACATCTAAAAGATTATTTTTAGATGTTTTGTGGACCGACACAGGTGGTAACCTTGGGGGTCATTTCTGATGTTTTTATCTGCCACGTCAAAACTAGGGATGCACCGAATTATTATTATTTTTTTTACTAATGAGCGATTACATTAGACATGATAAATTGCAGTAATTTTTACTGTTTCTTTTAGCATACATTCTAATGCTCAATTATGTTTATTTCATGCTGTAAGTAGTAGTAAAGAAGAAAAGATGATGAGTTAACATGCGCTCTGCGCTGCTGCTTTAACAGAGGAATAGTTCACCCCAAAATTTTTATTCTGTCATTAATTACTCATCCTCGTTAATTAATCACCCTTATCACACTATTTGTCATAATAAGATGACAGCCCTCCAAAATGGATCTTTAGGTTTAATCCGAAATCGAAAATAATTTGAGTGCATTGTTATTTAGAATCCATGCTAATATTAGTGTTTCAAATGCAAATTGTACATTGGCGGTGCTTTATAAGTATTACACTTTGCATGTAACTTATCTCCCTGCTACGGACATGAATGGAAAAACGTCATAGGTTTTTATTAAATTAACGGACTGATCTACATCTAATGACCAACTGGCAACTTTCTTTTCGCTTTGTATTCTCTCTGTCTTTTCTCTCACTCTTTTCCTCCCTTTCATTTACATAATGTAAGTTCTCTTTCATTTGAAACATAAAATGTTAAAAAAGATTGAATGAAGCACTAAAAGCATGTGGAAGTGGAGGTCTTTTGTCTGTGGTTCTCTCTTAGCGTCTGGCATCTGGTTAAATGGATAATTTGCAAGATTTAGAGGGGCTGTAGGGGTGTAGCTCAGGATTGCCAGGGGAGCTGCGGTGGGATGGCCCGTCGTTCTGTTAACATGCCCAGGGCAGGGCCTTGGGGGGTCAGGCAGACTATCTCTCACAGGCACCCAGAGCTGTTGAAATCTGGATCTGTGGCAGTGAGCTCACAGCTGAGGATGTGGCTTCCTGCTGCTCCGCTAAGCCTGAGGCGCTTACCCTCAAGCACAAAAGATACTATGGACTGTATGTGTGTATTGCTGTGCGGATGTGCTTCGTCAGTGTGTCTATGCAAGAGTGTGGACATTTTGCTTTCCTCTACTAGAGTCGCTGTTTGTGTTTTCTCACTTGAGACCATTTACTATAGAGTATTTTAATTCTACAGTATTATCATTTTCAATTGAACTAGCATGGCCCATTGCCTTAAAAAATAATGACTGACTTGTTTTTGAGCGAGTGTACATTATAAGTGAGTGTCCCCCATTTTTGTAATAATATAAAGTCTTTAATGTCACTTTTGATCAGTTTACTGTATCCTTGATGAATAAAAGTATTAATTTCTTTTAAAAAAATCGTACTGACCCCTGATGCCAAATACTACTGCTGGTTAATAAACAGTTGTGAATACGGTGTTCATACAATGGCATTGTTACACGGAAACCTTTGCTTTTATAATGCTACATCAGTGCTAATAGGTGTCGGTATAAAGTCCACAACCACTACCGCGTCGGCCAACATTTATTAGTGTACCATTAATACTTAATGTTATGTAAATGGCCGCTGTTATGATTAACTAGCCTCTGTGCACCAGCATAGTTTCAGATGTCACTTTTTTGCAGCAATAGTACATTCAACTTTTTTTTTTTTTTAAATTTTTTAAGTTATTGTGGCTGTTTTGAAGCATGAGCTTGTTGCAGTTCATCACAGCCACTGATTTCAGGCTTGCATTAGATCATTAAACATTTGATGCTGTTTAACTGGTCAACAATAGCTGTTGACAGGACAAAAGACAATAATATTTTACAAGATGAGTGCTTCCAGAGTCTTAGAACACAACAGGCACTTATTGTGGAAATATTTTGTCCTTGCTGTGTTTATTTCTCTCTCGTTCTCTGCTTTAGTCTCAGATGCGTGTGTGTCTCTTTCTAATGGGCACCAGAACATCCAATCTTATTTATTTACTGTTTTTCTCTGTGTTTTTGTGTTTTGTCCACGGGGTGCACGGTGAAGTGGAGCGTGTGTGTGTTTGTGGCTGTTGATGTGAGCATGCAGATGCACTGTCACTAAGTATTACCATGGCGATGGGTCTCAGTGCACAACATGGGATGGATCAACAGCTAAACAGCTCTGGGGCCCGTGGGTGTCCTAAATCTGCTATTAATATCTCCCTGTTTGTTGCTACATTTTCAGATGATGACCCTAGACTACATTTCTTATTTCCGAAATGTAGGGGGTTAGCAATTAAATCTGGTTTTAGAAATTGATTTAGCGATTAGGACTGTTTAGGTTTGTGAGTGTGTCTTTAATCCATTCATTGGTTGATTTCACTGAAAATTGTGACTCTGTGACACTTCAAAACATTATAATAGTTGTAAATAAATGTCAGACATGTTTGATTGGCTTTTTTATTTGAAGCAGTAGGGGATTTGGCAGCATGTGTGAGATTGATATGGTCATCTGCCAAATTTAGTTCATTCTGTTGATTCTGGTTGGCATGTGTTTAGGTTCAAATGCGCTGTTGGAAAAACATAATTATTACATTGTGTGTGTGTGTGTGTGTGTGTGTTTGTGTTTGTGTTGCTTAGTTTTAGATACGAAAGTTTCGTCATTACAGTTAACATGATGTGGGAACTGTATGCATTTATAAAATATTTCAGTGAATGCTGTTTACTTAAATTTTATTTAGTAATGAAATCACACATAAACAAAAAAGATTGGATTATTTATTTTGTAGTTCATGTAATTAGTTTTTTTTTTTTTGTGGTTTGATGATTGTTTCAGGGTAGACATACAGGATTGCTGCATATATAATTAAATGAAGTCATTTGCTAAGTAGATTTGGATGATGTGACGTAACATTTTTCCAACAAATGGCACCGTTGCTGAGTCACATTGCTGGTGTGGTTCATTCCTGTGACTTTGTTCTGAAGTTGATTGGAGTGGAGGCCTATCAGAAGTGTATACATTATCTGCCAGATGTGTTCACATTAGTCTAGCTGGAGCTTAAAGAGGTCAGGTCATACAATATTTGCTCTTTTTTTTTTTTTTTTGGGCAAACAAGTTTGATTTACTATGTTGGCACAATCTATCATCTCTACTCCCTTTCACCCAGAGCATTTACACCCAAAGCTAAGCTGCAAAAATAGGTCATTTAGAAATAGTGGTATTGATGTCACAATCATGAGCGCATTAACAAATGACCATCCACATTTACATATCAAAACTATTTAGTATTCAGCAATTTGGTGATGGTGGCAAAGAGGTCAGTCAGTCATAACAGAGGTAATTTACATACTGTACAGAAATGTGGATACGACACAATGCAGATCCACACCAGCACATTGACTCTGCATCTGTGCCTTTTACTGGAAAATGTTACATTACATCATTCACTTTTATTTAGCGAATGACTTCATTTAAATATACAGGTTTGAGCAAAACCTGATGATAATCTTATACAGTGTGATTTGAGAAAGCATATTGTGCTTCAGTGGAAAAATAAATAAATCTGACACTTAAAAAGGGTAATAAATAAATATTATAGAGCAGACTCTGAAATATGTTTTATTCATTTTACTTTTAAGTTTCTTTGTTTCCAAATTTGTAATAGTCTATGTATTTTCAGGTTTACATTAGATTTTGAATCTCAGATTTTCATTGTAGTCTCAAGACATTTGGACCCCACCAAAACATGTGTCAATATTGTATGTTTATAGTGATACATCTGTGGAAATTGAGAGAAGACACAGAGAGAAAGACTGATAAGTAGAAGATGCCAGAAGATAAAAAGTGGATGAGAGTGTCCATGAATGATATGGCTGGCTTAGGGGAAAAAAAGCCCAACAGTTACACAGACTGTAAAAAAGTACAGTAGCGGAATATGGCAGAAACCGAATGAGTCATTCAGAGACTTTTGGTCTTATATTTTTTTAGAGGATTGTCAAGCTGTCATAAAACAGTAAAGGACCGAAAACAGATTGTTGGAAGCATAGAGTGGGGAATGAGAGACTGAAAAGAGAAAGGCTGGATATCTTCTGGCTCCCTGGCATGTGTCATCGCCGATGAACACAGCTGAAACGTATTTGAAGAGCTGGGCTGACATCCTGCCAAGAGAATGAGAGAGAGAGGCACAAGCAGAAAGCAAAGCGAGAGAGGGAGAGAGAGCGAAGTAGAGAGCAGGACAGAAACAAGCACAAGCAGACAGAGGGATTGAGCTCTGGTGAAGCAGACCGACCGCATTCAGATCTCCATCCTCTGGCATTTTGCTCTTATACCGGACCTCTCACCCCGTCTGACCTGTACCGCTGCCCCCAGGCCACACCACACGCTCCGGGCCAACAGCCGACACCATGATTAAGTCCAGCTGGTTCTATGTCAAGTTCAAATATAACGAGAAGGTGAGTCAGAACAATGTCTGTTGCCTTTTTCTATTTTAACTCCGATTTTTCCTCGTTCGGTCTGGGGTTTAACTAGGTTCGCAGCCCTCTGTCTTCCCGAGACACTCTGGTCTTGTAATCTTAAACCTGTCATTGATCTGTTGATAACAGTGCTATATTGATAGCTGAGTGTTTGTGTTTGTGTATGTGTGTGATGGTCTGAAATCCCTCTCATGCATTTTGTAATAATCATGCCTGCGTTTTGAAGCATTGAATATTTAATTGAGCTTGAGTCTGCCACCAAGGGCCAAGGTTTAAATTTTCATTCAAACACGTTTTCCACTTATAAGAGCTGCCCTTATGCACCACATGTGCTGTGTAATATGAAAGAGCTTCTTTGACATCACTATTGACACTATTAACAGAAATCTGCTGAGACTGAGCCAGATGGTAACAGTCATACAGATGTGATTTCTGTGTGTGTGTGTGTGTGTGTGTGAGAGAGAGAATCAGGTCATGCCCCTGTCCTGTTCTGTCCTGTCAGCTGTGTTAAACTTTAATGGAGGCTGATATTCTATTCTTCAGAGAGGGAGAGAAACAGATAGATGGTGTTACCGTGAAAAATAAGATGTAGACCTGGTTTGCATGTTTTGGCAGTTACGTAAATAGTCAATTGGAAAAAAACTACATGTTACACTGTTATTGGATTGTAGCTCATAAAATCTCTTAGATTGCAAAACCTTATCAAAGGTCACATGTCCATATGATCAGCACTGTGAAATATGAACTTGATCCAGTTACCCACAGACCTGATGCATTACAGTGGACTGAAGGTCAAACAGGGATGATGGTACCTAATGGTTAAGGAGCTCAGTTGTCTACACAAAGGTTCCAGGGGCAATCTAGAAGCTGGAGAACTAGGACAGGAAATCGTGTACCTTCCTGATTGTTCTAGGGGGAATATTTCTGTACCTTATCTTTTGTAAAATGTCAAGAATTTATACTCAATTAAATACCTACATTTTATTGATTGATTGATTTATGGATTGATGAGTGAGTGAGTGAGTGAGACTGAAATGTGATCTTGCAAAAATTCACTGTAATAGTCCAAATACTTGCGTTGGTTGCTGTCTCATCGTTTTGAGGTAGGGGAGCCCATATTTTTTGTAATAACGGCTGATTTTCAGCATGCCCAGGAGCCTAAGTATTCCATGCAAATCGACTCATTTACGCAATCAACGTAATCGATTACGTCGACGCTTCGTTCCAGCCCTAGCGGTGATTTGTATTAAATAATTCTTCTTTAGAGTTGTTTGGATGATGGATTTATACCTTGTAAACTAACTAAAATGAATAATTATGAGTGTTTACACCAGAGAAACGTTTCACAATTCCTATAACCATTGGCAGAAGTACTTTTTGGCATGTTCACACCGCAGGAAATGAGAACGATTTTAGTTATAGGAATGCCTTTTGGGGGGACTAATTTAACTCCTACTTAAAGTGTCTAATCCAGCACAATAGGACCTACCAGTGATGTAAGTGTATGTTGATTGGCCAAACGCATGCACCCGCCATTCTTAAAAGGCCATGTAAACCCACAGTTTACATATACTTACTCCACAAACTATTTAAAACATAAAGATAAAGAAAGCAGTTGTTAACAACATTTACCTGTCACACCTCGGTGATGTGTAGCACTGCAAGTTGTCATAGGAGATTTTGTCTCTTAGCCCTTTTTTTGCCCCTTTTCAATCGCATAACTTATATGTCTATATTCTGTCTTCGTTATCACGAAACCCACACCACAAAAAAAAAATACCGCTCCTATCCTCCATCCTCCTATCCTCCTATCCTCCTATCCTCCATCCTCCTATCCTCCATCCTCCATCCTCCTATCCTCCATCCTCCAGTTGTTGACATTGTTGAATGCCAGACTTAAAGCAGAACTCGGCAACTCTAGCGAACTCTAGTCATTTCTGATTTTCCCTTTTGTTGTCACATGTTTTCCCCACGAGCTCCCCCTACAGCTGTGGGGCGTATATTTCACAACACGGTCGTAAAAAACTCACTTGCGGCGGCCTCTTCCCCCTCTCTACCGCTGCTCATGTGCGTTTGTTTTGATCGGAGGAAGCCAACTGTATCGTGTGGAGCTATGTCTACCGAGGTGGGTAATCTGGTAATACATCATATATGCGTGTGTGTTTATGTTGAATTGCCGTAAAGCAATTCGTGTTTCGCACTCATTCTCGTTCTCGCTTCTCACGAGACTTCCAATTTCTATCTTGCCGGGACGGTAGTCCCCAAGTTGCAAGGTTGGTTTTCCGCCTGGGAACGCTGGGGGGAACAGGTCAACACCAGAACAGGTTGTTTAACCATCCAAATGATTTCTAGACAGTTTTATTAAGTTAAAAAAGTTACCAAGTTCTGCTTTAAATGACGTTGCTTTTGGCCGCTTACATCGCTTCAGAGTTCCTACTGGCGGTGCGAATGCAACCAGGAAAATTACCCTAGGAGAACATTTTGTTCTCGGAGGACCGCCCTGGTGGCTAGTTCCTATAATTGAGTCTCTATAACTAGCCGTTGCAAAAGCCCCTTTTGCAAATTAGGGTAGTTGTAATCGAAGTGAATAGGTGTGAATATTGAGGGGTGGAAATATCTGTCTGACATGACTCTGAACTGTGAAAAGTGCGACCTGTGAGTGTGTGAAAAATACTGTATGCGTACCGTTTTATTTGATCGTGTCAGCCACATATTGCTCTGTTCAAGACACTGTTATTCACACAGGCCGTCCATTTTATGTGAAGCCTGTATTTCCCTCTCTCTCTCTCTCTCTTTCTCCAGCGCTTGTCTTTCTGTGCTCCTCTCATTCTAATGCCCAAGTGTGCTCATATGACATGTGAACTGCTTTAATTTAACACGGCACCTAACAGTGCTCATAACTCAGTGTGTGTGAGTGCTAGACAGACAGGGAGAGAGAGGGTTTGAAATGGAAGAGAGATGGAGTTCATACACTGGACAGGAGAGCGGATGAGAGAAGGGAACCATGACAACCGCCTGACTGCTCTGCTCCCTGGTGTGTGAAAGTAGAGATTGAGAGAACGCTTTTGATTCAGGCCATGAAACAAGGGTGAAGAGTAAAAATATTCACTTCACAGCTGATTAACAGAGCAATGGATGAGGACAGAGAGATGAGCTGAGAAATGTGGGTAGCAGACCAGTGAATGACTAATTGAGCTTTGAACAAGGCAGAGATGTGAGGGTTCAGTGTGTCAGAGTAGGCTGATACTGTACTTTCAGGTGTTGAAACTTCTCAGAAATTCTGCTTGTCTTTTGGATTCCTCAAAATTGTCTACATACTTACTGTTGAGATCTGAAATGAGAAAAAAAGGCCTCTTAGTGGGGTGAAGCATTATAGTAGGTTTTAATTTAGTTTGGTTTTATTTTCCCATTTGTGCTTTCAGTTTAGTTCAGTTTTATTTGTTTTCATTCTATCAAATAAATTAAAAATTGTTAAACCATTTTCATGCAAGTGGGCTTTAAATATCTTTTAATATTTAACTGTTAATATCAAAAGTTTTTTGATATACCATAATAATGTACCGACCCCCCCCCCCCCCAAAAACAAAACAAAACAAAATTAAAGTATTAATTTAGCCCAAAAGTGACACCAAAAATAGTTTTTATTTTATTTTTTATCAGTTAATCTTTAATAATCAATTAAATTTAATAATCAACACTCAAATAAAAACTGAGTTGCATACAAACATTTCAATTGCACATAAGACATTTTTATATAAACTTTGTAATGATATAATGATGTTTCTACTCCAACTTATTATTGAAATATAAACATTTAAATGGTACAGATTTATGGCAGATTTATTAAAACATGCATGAACTAATGAAGACACACTGTATATTTAACATATTTTTCAAGCTAACTAACAAGCTACAAACACTGAATGGCTTTGTTTACAAGCTGTTTTATTGACGTCTTTATGTGGCTGAAACACTGATTGAGTGAGATACATTACATGAGACATGATACATTTCAGTAAGTTGTACTGTTTCTTTCAACATTCTTTCTGATGATCATTTATGTTTATGTCATGCTATAACTAGTAGTAAAGAGGAAGAGATGACCAGTTCACGTGTGCTGTGAATGGGATGCACTCATTACCATGTCTAGATCAAAGAGGTTTGACTGACGGCAGGCGTCCAAGTGAATTGTTCTAAAAGCAGAGTAACTCTAGAGCCGCAGGTTCAGCCCTGTTGACCAGAATGCCACTGATTTACCCCCCTTCTGACATGTGTGGGCTAAAGACAGGCTCCCTTATGCAAAAGAGAGGACTGGAACAATCCACCCTTCTTTAAACAAGTATAAAAACAAACAGGGAAAATAAGATATTGTGAATTTCTCATGGGTTGTGCACTGCACTATGTTTTGGTTTAATTGCATCAGAATGCTTTTGTTGTTTTAGTTGCGGGCTGGAAAATTGTGAATTGTAAACGGCTCTCACAGAGAAAAGCATGCAGAGATCATTTTACTGATTATGGGCTGCTTTTATTATACCCCAGCTCTATGACCAGTTCATTGCTCTGCTGTTGATGGAAGCCATGTTAGGCTGGCTTAGAGATGGGTGGTCTTTCTGTCCGGGTGGTAGCTTGGATTTGTTGGTCACACCCTGTGAATACATATTTCTTATAGCTCCAAAAAAGATTATTTTCATTGATTAATAAAACCAGCTAATTACATACTTTTAATTTAATTTCCTCTTCAAAAATGATTGGTTTAGATTGATACAAATGCAGCAGTTTTGTAGAGTCCATTTTTAATTGTTTATTCTTAGAGTCTGAAGTGGTACAATGTGTCTTACAGGCTAACCCTTTTTTTTGACTGAGGCTAAACATAGGCTTTGAGGCCCAAACTGTGTCATTGTGACTAATTCATCAGCTGTGTTTGGGTTATTGCAGTGGATAGATGACAGATCCCCAAAACTACTGCTCTTTCAGAGCTTTTAAGCACTACAATCTATCTATGTCTGTCAGTCTATATATATATGTCTGTCTGTCAGTCTGTCATGTTTATTTAATATTAACTAATATTCATGAGACGTCTGATCAAGTTTATAATATGCCCTGGTCCATTTTTGCAATTCTTCATACACCACTGCTAGAGACAGTTTCCTTATTCAGTGCTAAACCAACCAATTATGTCTAATAGAGTCTAATTCAAGTCTAAAAAAAACCCTGTGAGTTAGCAGTGTAGTCCAATTCTTTATGGATGTACTTAGAGGGAATAAGACCTGGTTGTCCCTACATACCTATGTGTTGAACTCTTTCATCCTAATTCTTTGCATGTGATGTGTGTACCTGTCAAATTCACACACTGCATTTCCACAGAAAAATGTTACAATAAAGAAAAACATTACTGATTTGTTTGGTGCTTCTGAATTGACAAACCCTAATCTTTAGCTCTTTCTCACGCTGGCCATCTTTATTGTTGATCTCTTTGTTCTAGCACTAATGTTGTTTTTTTGAAGATAACATTCTGTAAGTCTTTAGGAAAGTTAGTGTCAGATGTAGAGATGAAGGGAAAGTTGAACAGAGAGAGAGAGTGAGTGAGAGAGAGAGAGTTTGTATCAAAGAGAAGCAGCCATCTGTGTGAGTGAGCAGCAAACAGCTGGTCGAGGGGATGCAAGATGTCTGTACCAAGACTGACAAGATGGGTGATGACAGGAAACAGATTTCCTCCCGCTTTTTCCCACTCTCTGAGCAAGGCAAGCGGACAGCCCGTGTGCTGTGATGCCTCCCCAGCCTCCAGATGCTGCTGTCCTCCTGCGCGCGTGTGTGTGTGCATCTCAAAAGTATGACACATTTTCACCCGCCCGTCCACAGAAACTCACACTCATTTACATTATCATCAATTCATGGTTATGTCTTCGGAATGTTTGCTTCAACAAATTGTGCATTTGTTCTTTTCATTTTGTTTTCAATGCTTTTCATTTTCCACTTTCTATAAGTTTGCCTGGTTTCAGAAATAATAGACATTAGTTTCAGATTTCAGATAATTTTTTTCAGATTTCATGTCTGAAAATGGTCACACTGTAGGCGCCATGATCTCACCTGCTACAAATCAGATTCATTTTAGAGAATCCTTTCATTTGGATAGTTCATTACAGTGAGGTTACTGAGAATTGTGTTCAATTAAATATTGTTGTTTGAGTCCAACATTTTACCCACCACACTTACAATCACTTACATGATTAACAACTTTTCAGATCAGTTTCGACCAAGTCATTCAAAAGAACTTGAACAAAAACAAAAAATTATTCATCTATGAAACAGACGTCACTAACTGGTGTAAAAATCTTGGTTATAGAGTGCACTCTTAGCCATTTTAAAGGGGTCATATAATGATACATGCACTTTTACAAGTTGATTGTACTGAAATGTGTGTTGGCAGTGCCTGTACACAACACAAGCCATTCGACCTAGTGACGTCACACGGTTGGACGCCCCTCCCACGATTGTTGATTGACAGCAGCGTTTCAACACAGACCCGCCCTCGTCTGTTATCATAGTCCGCGCGTCATTGTTGATACCTGGTTGATACGCTGGAGCACTGTCTATGAGCAGAATGGCGTCTAAGCGATTGTGGTGTTCTGTTCTTGGGTGCAATAAGGAACACAGCAGTCATTTTGATGTTCCTAAATCCGAACCGCTGAAGACGCAGTGGCTGAGTTTGTTTTCGAAGGGAATATTCCCCACGATCAACAGCAATGCTTTCATGTTTGCGTGAATCATTTCACACACCAGACTGCTTTATAAACGAGGTCAGTATAAAGCTGGTTTTGCTGAAGCTGCTCCTGTAAAAAGGATCGGTACCAACTATTCGTGTTCCTGCTGCACCTCCAGAAGAAGAAGTGAGTGTAACGTTTTATTAACCTTTATATTAATCTTCATATTAATCTTTGCAAATCGCTAGCACGCTTCACGATGAATGCGGCTGTTTACACTCAGGGTACATTACGGTATGTTTTCTATGTACGACGTTCTCAATATAATTCATAATCCCACGTTTATAATGAACAACGCGTTATGGTTATTGTGTTATTATTACAAACGGTGTACGCACAGAACAGAGGGGCGGGGTGAGCAAAGCTCATTATCATTTAAAGACACATGCACTTAAACGGCCTGCTGAAAACAGAGCTGTTTTTGACCAGGTAAAATGAGTGTTTTCTTACAATACTAATGTAAACTTTTCAATTAGACCCTAAAGAATCATATTAGCTTGTACAAAAATGGCATTATATGACCCCTTTAACATGTCTTTCTGGCTGTGTTTCAAAACCTAGTAGGTTGTCTTCCTAGAAAACATTTTTGGACATCAATGTTGCCAAAATGTTGCTTGGCTTTCCGAATCTTCCTCCTCAGGGAGCACTCCTGTTTTTATTCTTTCCCCCGTCTCCTTCCTTTTTTCTCCTTCATCCCTCTCGATGTGATGAGAGGAAGATGCCTGGCAGCTGCTGAGGCAATGAAAGGTCACCCTGTCGTCGCAGCAACACGATAGCGAATGGGAGAAGCTGTCATCTCTCTGGCATTTTGATTGACAGGTTGCCTGGGTGACTTAAACTCTGTGGAGAAAAGTCCTGACAAGGCAGAGCTGTCACTTTATTGGGCGCACAGAGCCTGTGCTGTACGTGTGGATAAATGAGAATAGAGGAAACCGTGTAAGAGGGACATTCAATTAAATGGACAGAAGAGAATATAGATTTTGTATGCACCTTGAAAAAAGAATTGGTGTAGGTTTTGCTTTGAAACAATTTTCAATCAGAAATTGCAGTTACAGTTACAAAGAAATGACACGTCACAACCCTATTTCCTACAAAAAATGATGCTGACAATTGCTTGCAATTTTACATAGTGTGAAATTACCCTTATTTTAGATCTTATATCTTGAAATAGTCTCACTTATACCATTTTTTACTTTGCCAGACTGCTGTTTCCTTTCTTTATTAAGTTAATCAGCCAAATTAATTGGTTGGTTAATTCAATGTGCTTTTTTCCGATTGTAATTAAAGTGTAACTTCACCAATTTTCAACCTGCTTTTTACAATGTCAGCAGTATATGTAAATCACTGTTTACTCGTTCTCTGTGTTACCTGGACAGAGAAATTCATGTTTATATATCAGCAAAAGTCCACCGATTTCTACATATTTGGCCAAAGGAAAGACAACAGCTTTTTTTCTCCATTTTCTCATGTCAGGTAGCACAGGTTTCAAAACTTTTTTCACATTTGACTGTATTGACAGCTGAGTTTTATTGAAAGCTCATTTTGCCTGCGAAGAACCCCTTTAACTTGTTTAGAAATTGTTTATTTATCAAATCAACTTGTGAATCAACAGTTTGAGAAGCACTATGTCACACTGACGTCTCTATTGACCCGATCATATCCGCAATTACTTAACAGACAACATAAATTATCTTTATGTGTGTGCACTTGGAAAAAACTAAAGGGTGTCAGTCTTCGGAGTCTACATGTTTTATTAATCATGGGAGCTGAAAGACCCTCAGTCTTCCTGTGATCATTAATGCATGCACCAGATAACGTATTTACATGTTCTCATGCATTATTCATGTCCAGAGAGGAAGAGTAAGAAGAGTCTGGTTGAGGAGGACCCTCTGCCCACAGGCTCTTGTACTGTGTGTGTGTGTGTGTGTGTGTGTGTGTGTGTGTGTGTACCTTTTTTTCTATCCCGGTGGGGACTTCAACCTGAATGCACACAGACTCATGGGGACTCGTGTCACAATGGGGCCTAAATTGAGGTCCCCATGGGTAAACAAGCTTATAAATCATACAGAATTAGTTTTTTTGGAAATGTAAAAATGCAGAAAGTTTTCTGTCATGGGTAGGTTTAGGGGTCGGGTTAGTGTAAGGAGATAGAATATACAGTTTGTACAGTATAAAAACCATTAAGTCTATGGAGAGTCCCCACAAAGATAGTAAACCAGACGTGTGCGTGCGTGTGTGTGTGTGTGTGTGTGTGTGTCTGTGTGTCTGTGTGTGAATACAGTACCTGCTGTAATGTTGTGCATGGCTAAGTCTTAAGAAAGGTGCAGGCCGATTTCATGTTTTAGTAAGACCAGTTTTTCGCTGAATGTAATTATCCATATTATTTTCACACCTAGCTGAGCATTTACAGATAAATAAGGATAAATGTGCACAGATAGCCTCAAAGGATCTGCTTTATTTTTCAACTAATACCTGCACCCTTTCCTGTTTCTTCCTCTATCTCCCTGTATCAAGTCTACTCTGCAAAGTATCTGATTTTTCAGATCTGTAAATGAGACTGCTCAGGCATCTCATTTGCCTTCCCTGATGAACTTTTCAGGATTAGTATAGCTTGATTCACTGATAAATGATGTCTTATGGGATTTATATGACTTTTGGAAAATCAAACTCATCATAGTGTTTTTTAATGTTTCTATCACATCTTTAAAACTGAAGATCGATACAGCTTAAATAATGCATGTGCTGTCTTTATCTGCTCTATTTCAGTTTAATTCTTGGAATCAGTTTAATCATCTACAGCAGTGGTTCCCAATTCCAGTCCTCGTGACCCACTGCTCTGCACATTTTGTAGGTCTCTCTTATCTGACACACTCAGTTCAGTTCATGGAGTCTCTCCTAATGAGCTGATGATCTGGTTCAGGTGTGTTAAATAAGGGAGACATACAAAATGTGCAGAGCAGTGGGTCACGAGGACTGGAATTGGGAGCCACTGATCTACAGGATCAGAGTTTTCTTCAGTTTGCCAGTAGTGTGCAGTCATTTTGTGTTAATGCAATGTGATTTGCTGTAATAATGGGGTCCTAAATGCACAGATCCCATGAATACTGGCACAGACCCCCACTCCCAAAATGAGTAATTAGGATTGCTTTGGTTACAAAAATGAATAACACGTGCTGTTCAACCTATGGAAACTTATGCTTCTTCTATCTTATAGTTTGTGTAAGTGGGTGTATCCCAGTTCGCATACGGTCATATATAGTATTTGATTATTGCATCCCAAGCCATAGTAAATGGAAAGTACTATGCTACACATGGTATACTCATTTTGGTGAGTTGATGACATGTGCATCCTGGATGATTTTTGTGTTCGTACACAACCACAATCGCTGGCACTGCAGAAGAGAATTTTCAAAATTTCCAGTCATAGAAAACTGGTAAGAATTTATTTTATTCTGTTTGGTGACACTAGCGATGTGTAGATTACACATTTTCACCTAGCTAATGAATGCTAAAGTGATAAGTTGCTAATGCTTAAATGCAAATGTATAGTCTGAAGGTGTATGATACATATAATATGACATTATAGAACATTTGAGAGTAGACTTCACATTTACTTCACTGCAGTTGCACATACATTGTGATAGCAGAAAAACAGTGGTAACAGTGATCCACGGGATAAAAATTGGATTTCAGGATTGGAATGCAAAAAAATATAGTCTTCATTTTGAAAGAATACCGTCGTCGAAGACACAATTTGAACGCAGACGGTTATGTTTGCAAGCCATTAATCGGACAGACTGGACTGATGAAACCTGCGATGATTAGTCTACTATTAAAGCATGAAGGTCTACATAATATTCACATATGCAGTTCATTAACCCCTTCTCAGTCACCCCCAATTTTGGCAAGTGCTGCATACATGAAATGCCCAAAATAAAAAGGTTACTGCTCATAAGTAATTCTGAATAGAAACATAACACACATACATTTAGAAAGCCAACACTTGAGAGTTTATAGTTCAAGACTCAAAATTAACCAGACTGTTATTAATATTGAGATATATAAGCTCAAACATATTTTGAACTAAAATAATCTGGGATCACCAGTGATCCCTGACTGGTAAGGGGTATAATGTATCATAATGTATTAGCCTACAGTTACAACATGAAATATTTAAACCCTATTACATTTTATCTAAAAATTCAAACTTTTTTTTTTTTTTTGCCCAATTGGGAGTTTATATCTCACAATTCTGAAGAAAAAAATCATAATTGCGGGATATAAACTCGCAATTCTGAGGGAAAAATATATTTTGAAATGTAATTTATTCCTGTGATGGCAAAACTGAATTTTCACATGATCCTTCAGAAATCATTTTAATATGCTGATTTTGTGCTTAAGAAACATTTCTTATTATTATCAATGTTGAAAACAGTTGTGCTGCCTAATATTTTTGTGGAAAACATGATATATTTTTTCAGAATTCTTTGATGAATAGAAAGTAAAAAAAAACACCCAAAAAAACAGCAGCTTTTGTAACATTATAAATGTCACAAAAAGACTTACTGACCTGAAATATTTGATTGGTAGTGTAAAAAAACCTGGATGCAGCCTTCACATGTCTATGTGAGAACAGATTATGTTGGTGTGTGAGTAGCTTTCTGTGTGTGTGATCATTGAAATAAAGCTTTGAAGTTTTGGACACTAAGAACCTGGAGAGCATTTCTGTAGAGCAGATGACTGAGCGTCTGTCTGTGATATAGCAACTTATGCTGCGTGTGTGGTGCTGTACAGTTGTCAGTATACGTACATCGCATTCGTTCTTCATTTGTGTTTGTTTTGAAGTGTAACGGTGTGTGCGAGCTCTCCGTCTGTCTGTCTCTCTCTCTTATAACACGCTCCAGCAACACAGGGCAAAACAAAGGAAATGCTTTGCGTGATGCGGGGCCGATTGGCGCTCTCGGTGTAAGCAGACCCCTCCCCCCGGGGAATGATCTGCCAAAGCCTCCACGCTGCTCTGCTTTTAATAATAATTATCTAAAATCGCGCCAATTAGCCTGCAGCTATACAAGGAACCGGGGGGAGGAACGGGAGAGAGGGAAGCAGAGAATAAGGACTGTAAGATTGCTCTTCTTATCTTAACATTAATTTAATATCACTAATGAACCCAGAATGGATCTTTTTGTGGTTTAAAAGTCTTTGATTTGTAATATCCCAGCACACCTTATAAATATCTGAGCTTTAAGGCCGAATGTTTATGTTCTGACAAAAGGAGCGTTTTTATTCTGAATCATCTAGTTATATATTCTTTTAATTAGATGTGTTTGTGTGGTTTTAGTGGTGTATGCTAGTTTTAAGGCATATCTATATTATCCTAATTTGACTTGACATTTGACATATATTTGATAAGAATGTCTAAATTGCAAAAGTGACCTGATTGTTTTGGAAACAAATTCTAACTAAACGTATATTTGTGTAATTTCCAGCTGAAGATCTAATTAAAAATCAAATTAATTATTTGTTGTAAATGTGTAATAAAAAAAAGAGACTATTTAAAAACATATACAGCGGGGGAAATAAGTATTGAACACGTCATCATTTTTCTCAGTAAATATATTTCCAAAGGTGCTATTGACATGAAATTTTCACCAGATGTTGGTAACAACCCAAGTAAGCCATACATACAAAGAAACAAACAAAAATAAGTTCAGAAATTAAGTTATGTGTAAGACACAGGGAAAAAGTATTGAACACATGAAGAAAGGGAGGCGCAAAAAGGCATGGAAAGCCAAGACAACTGCTGAAAACTTACAGTAATTAAAAAGCAATCCAGCCCCCTGTCAGTGGAAATTAATAACAGCTGGTTCAGTCCCAAATGATGGCCTACAAAAAGGTCTCATTGCCAAGGTGTCACACAAGACACATCTCATGATGGGTAAAAGCGAAGAGCTGTCTCAAGACCTTCGCAACCTAATTGTTGCAAAACATAATGATGGCATTGGTTATAGGCGCCAATCTAAGCTTCTGAATGGTCCAGTGAGCACTTTTGGGGCCATAATACGGAAGTGGAAAGACAATAATTTTACCATAAATTTGCCTCGACCAGTGCTCCTCGCAAGATTTCTGATAGAGGAGTGAAAAGAATAATCAGAAGAGTTGTCCAAGAGCCAAGGATCACTTGTGGAGAGCTTCAAAAAGACCTACAGATAGCAGGTACTGTTGTCTCAAAGAAAACAGTAAGTAATGCACTCCACCGCCATGGCCTGTATGCACGCTCACCACGCAAGACTCCATTACTGAAGAAAAAGCATGTTGAAGCTCATTTAAAGTTTGCTGCACAACATTTGGAAAAGCCAGTGAAATACTGGGAGAATATAGTGTGGTCACATGAGAGCAAAATTTAACTGTTTGGATGCCATAATACACACCATATTTGGAGGAGAATTGGCAGTGCACATTACCCTAAAAACACCATACAACTTGGTGTTGTTTTGGACAACTCTTCTGATTATTCTTTTCACTCCTCTATCAGAAATCTTGCGAGGAGCACTGGTCGAGGCAAATTTATGGTAAAATTATTGTCTTTCCACTTCCGTATTATGGCCCCAAAAGTGCTCACTGGACCATTCAGAAGCTTAGAATGGCGCCTATAACCAATGCCATCATTATGTTTTGCAACAATTAGGTCTTGAGACAGCTCTTCGCTTTTACCCATCATGAGATGTGTCTTGTGTGACACGTTGGCAATGAGACCTTTTTGTAGGCCATCATTTGGGACTGAACCAGCTGTTATTCATTTCCACTGACAGGGGGCTGGATTGCTTTTTAATTACTGTAAGTTTTCAGCAGTTGTCTTGGCTTTCCATGCCTTTTTGCGTCTCCCTTTCTTCATGTGTTCAATACTTTTTCCCTGTGTCATTTCACATTATTACACATAACTTAATTTCTGAACTTATTTTTGTTTGTTTCTTTGTATGTATGGCTTACTTGGGTTGTTACCAACATCTGGTGAAAATTTCATGTCAATCGCACCTTTGGAAATATATTTACTGAGAAAAATGATGACGTGTTCAATACTTATTTCCCCCGCTGTATATTTGTTTTCAATTTATAATATGTATTATATAGTATTTAATTTATATGTATTTATTGTTCAGTCCACATAAAAATGTTGGCAGGGCAAGTAAAAGTCTGAACTACCTTAGCAGCAGAATAAAATCCTTATAGTTCCTGTAGGACAACACTTTGTATGCAGTCACACCTTGCATGCACTCTCCTCACCTCTCGTCCTTCCTCTCTCTCTCTCTATCTGCCTCACAGACACATTTATATCCACGCATGCTCTAAGAGAATGGAAATAACTCTGGAGACTATTATATTTTATACTCCTCTCCGTGCGTGTTTCTGTTTTTGTGTTCTATCCCACCCTGCCTCATCCTCCTCTGCCTCACCCTGATCTGATCAGTGATCATGTAGCACCACCTGCAGGTCAGCAGAGAGGTAACAGCCTCTTCACAGGTACCTGATGCCCATGTACACGGACAGATGATTATTTTGCTGTCTTATGGAAGCAAGTTTGACAGGATCAACAGGATTAACCAATGCTGTGTGTTCATGGCATCAATATTACATCACAAGGGGAGCTTGTAAAGTAGAGCATTATTATTGTGCGTACACCAACTCGATGTATCCCTGAGCAGACTTTTTTTTTCTTTTTTCATACGAAAGTTAAATGTCACACCCCTCTCAAAGCTCACATGCACCTTAGAGTTTGTACCTCATATTTCCTTCAATTGCTTTTTTTTTTAAAATCCCCCTTTGTGGCTCTAGGCTTTAAAATAAATCCTGTGTCCTGCATTTGCATTCTGCAAGCTTCTGCATTATTCATACAACAATTGGCTTTCATTTTCTTCTTGTGCAAGCCCAGGGCAGAGGCTGTGGTGTGTATTCCTCGCATGTGTGTTGTTGAATGCATGTGCTGCATTCTTTTTTCCCCTTAAATTATAGAGGAAAACAAGTTCATATTTTACTCTCTATTCATCTCTAATAGTCATTCAGATATATTGCAATTCTATGATATCATGTTTTTTGATTTAGAGTTAACATAGATGTGAAATCTAAATTGACCCTCTTTATTTTATTTAAAATATGTCCCTAATGTTGTTGCATGATTTATCAGTCTTCATAATTCATAATACATTAAAAGGATCTTTTTTGCACCCCTGAAATAACTTTTAAGCTGATGTAAGAGAAACTAAAGCAAATAACAATCAAAATTTTAGCCTAATACAGATTCCGATTTATTTTACTTTAATGGCTTTTCATGTATAGTGTACCCCCTTTTCCATGGCTTGCACTAAAGGGTAGCCAGGGCCTTGTTTAATTTTCTAAATAGTGTCATAATGCAGTAAATCCTAAATTGTCAGAGGCAGTAAAAGAGATATCCTGAGCAGCTGTAAATCATTTCTTAGCACAGGCAACTGCAGCTTATCACAGACACCTCTGTAAGTGTGTAGAGACGATATGATAAGAGGTTCAGGCCTCTGAATCCAAGCACCAATCATCTAAAAGGCATAACTCTTAACCATACGCACACCCACACACAGTATATCCTCTTCCCTGATGTTTACACAGGGTGTCATGCTGATATCAGTCACTTGCAGGGCAGTCAATCTTATCAGCCTCGGCCAAGGTCCAGAGACAGGCATGATGTGTTTGTTTTCACCCCTCATTAATGTAACAAAGCTTAATTAAGCCTCGCTTATCTCTCAGGCATGGATTCACAGACGTGCCATTGATGGAGGTGAGAAATGTGTGGATATTTTTCAACTCCGATATCTACCTGACTGCTATATGGAGGATGTTTGTACAAGACTCATCCTGGAATCACATTGCCGCAGAGGTCAAACAAACTGTTATTTAACTGACAAAAGCAAAGTGTCACAATTTTTGTTTGCAAAGTGTCGTGTTGATATAACAAGAAAAAACATTTGCATGCTCTTTTGACTAAGTCAAGTTATCTGGGCATCTCAAATGATAGCAAAACCTAATTTTCTCATGCAGACTCACAAAACCATTTTGATTGGTGCGTTTCCCATCTTTGTATTACTTCACCAAATTGCCGCTCGCAGGGTTGCAAAACTCATTTGCTGTGTTTACTGAGAGGAAATGTGCTCACGTCCTGCTCTGTCCCTCTGCAGGGCAGCGAACACTTAGTGAACACACCGCAGAGACAAATGATTTGCCATTGGCTGTGATTTCCTAGATAGCTCAGTGGGGGGAGCCAGGAAGTGGGGCGGCAGGAGGGGAAGTTGAGCCCAGGCAGGGGAATAGACGGCCTGCTGGGAAGGAGATGGCTTTCTCTGACACAATCCGCCGGGAAGCCGTGGGGTCCTGAAATTGGGGGGGAACGGGAGGAGGCATCGCCTGCTCTGAATTTGTTCTGTCTGTTTCGCCCTTTCTCACTTACATCCCTCCCGCCATCTCTTTACTTTCCGTAGCAAGGGGTGGTTCTGAATGACAAGGCAAAGCTTCCTCCCCTCAAGAAAAAAAGTGAATTATTTGTGTGTGTGAGAGAGAGAGAGAGAGAGAGTGTGTGTTTGGATATGCATATACATTTTTTGAAAAGCTTATGAAGACAGTGTTAGTCTGGAGTATTGCTCACAGCCTTGAGTTTTTTGCTCCTGGTTATGTTTGTGTGTGTTTATTTTGTAATGCTTCTGTGTGTGGGGATGTGTTGGAGCCTGTCTTGTATTGTTTTACAGGCAAGGTTATTGAGTCAGTGATAAGACTGTGAGTCTCAGAGGCCGGTTAGTCAGTCTGACCTTGCAGTGTGAGCTGAGGATATGCAGACTGGCAGGCTAGGGGTCAGTGCATCCCAAAATCCCTTGGTAGCCTGTCTTTAGAATTGTAAAGGCAAGAGGAGTTCATTCTGCTCTCACTTTTATGGAGCTCAGAATGTGAAACAAGCATAAAAAAATAAATAAAAATAAATTCCAGCTGCCTAAGAAAGTCTGCATAGAATAAAATATTATGTTTTTGTAAGTTGTAAGTAATATATATATAGTAGTCAACTTTGATGAACGTATTTGATCCCATTCAAATGTTGACTACTGTGTATGTGTGTATATATATATATGCTTATACAGTACTATATATATATATATATACACACACGTGTGTGTGTTATAAAAACATGATTTATTATTATTATTAAATTCATATTTCATATTTTGCATAATTTTCTTATTCTCTCTCTCTGTGTGTGCGTGTGTGAGAGAAATCAATTTTAACATTATTATTATAGTACAGTCGTTTTGTGGAGAGGAAACAGTAAATGGTGAGAAGAAGTGGGTGGAATGCGACTGACATTCCCATTCATCTTGGCCCCATGATCTACAATTAATGGTCAGAGCCAGATTTGACATCCCTCTGTGCAGTAAATACAGAATGTGCAGCCTTTAGATGGGTGGATCTCCATGTTCAGACAAAGAAGATTTAGTGTGCAGTGTGGGTGGAGCAGAATTTGCTGTAGGTGGAGCTCTTGTGTCGGAGTTCGATGTCAGAATGTTTTCCACCTGCTGGTAGAGGACAGGACAGCTGCCTTTGTGTGGGTGTGAGTGTGTGCGAGTGTGTTAAATTGTGCGCTTCTCAGAGACGGCAGGTGAGAAATGAGCATATAGGAGCTTTTTTAATTCATGGATGTATTTAGAGTGTGTAACCCCAATTAAAGCTCTAGTAGCATATTTTATAAGATGAATTAATTTGCGTTCAGGTGGAGTTTATATTTAATGGCAAACTGATTAACCACCTTAATTTAGATGTAATTTCTTATATAGTTGTACATGCATCGTTTCGGTTGCATTTTATATAGAAATCACAAATCCACAAATTACGCGGTTCATCATACATGACAGTGCGGCATACTCTCCGTCAAGCACGAGAGCAAGCATTTTTCCTCGCAATATCTCTGGCTTGGCTTTCACTTCCTTTCTCCTTTCCACTGCTCTCTCTCTCTCCCTCCCTCCCTCCTGCAGTCTACCGCAGGCCCTCCATCTCTGTGGTCTGTCAGCATGCTTTTTCATTTGGCTTGTTGCTACAGGGGGCTCGGCGCTGGCAGATTACAACTCGCCAGCCAGTCATTTTCGATTTATCTGAGCTCTCCGCGCCCCCACCTCTCTCCCCCGCGCCTCGCTCTCGCCCCGGTCGGCATCAATCCGCACGCACACACACATACAGCCATTTGTCAGACCCTCCTTCCATTTCTCTCCTCCTCCACCTCCTCCCTCCCATCCTCCCTTTTTCGATTGGCACGAAAATTTAGCTCGCGAGCTCGGAGACAAAAAAGAAATATTGTGTCAGGGGAAGCGTTTAAGTTGGAGGAGGCAGCCAGGGTTGTGTTATTACTTAGGGCTCTGTCACCACCGATGACCCCAGAGAGTAGAGAGTATCGATCACTTGTCACTCAAAGCATTCGGAAGATTGCATTGACAAAGCTTGTCGAGGCCTTTAATAGCAAGGTTAGCAGCCTTTGGCGGAGGCCCAGGAGAAAAGTCTAACTGAGCCCCATTACATGGTAGCTTTTAACCAGTCCCCTGGCCCACAGAGTGGATTGATAACAGTAAGGAAGTAATTTTAGTCTCATAATTGCCTTCCTCTGGTTGACATTTGTGGCCCTAAGAGCATGTAAAGAAAAAAAAAGAAAAGCCATAATGGCCAGACAGAGACGATGAAGGATGCCGTTGTCTGGCAAAGCAATGGAAGCGTTTGGCTGAAAAAAAAAAAAGGAAATTAGCTAGATTTTCTGACAGAGGTAGACTATAGGTGTGCACAATTTACGTTTTCAAATCAACTATTCAGTGGGTTGCTTAAATGACTAGTCCACTAATTGCTAGATATTATGGTTTCGAGTTCACCTGACCCTGATTGGCCGTGTTTATTGGGGGGTGTTTACATAAGACACAATCATATTATATGTAAGGATAATCAGCTAGTAATCAGCTATATTCCAAGGCAACATTTCTCATTTCCATTTAGTTTAATGTGAACTACAAAAATAACTCTAAATAAACTAAAACTAAAAAACTAAAACTTAATTAAAAATAACGTTATAGACATGTTTAAAAAAACATGACAAAAACACATAACAAAATTACTAAAACTTTAACAGTAAATTAAAATCAATAAAAGCAATCTAATTCAAATATATGTTGGAAATTGTGTGTATGTGTAGGAAAAACATGCCTAGACGCATGGAGGAAACATGAGATTGAAAAAAGCATATGACTGTGATTTATGCTCTGAAGGAAGTCCATTACTTGCTAAAGGAAGTGCAGACCTAAACACAAACAGAGAGATGCCATGCATGGCTGAGAAGGTCAAACAGCCTTAAGCCGCTTTAAAAAGATGGACGATAACAGCCTTGTTTAAGATGAACTTGTGCCAGAGGCTGAACAAATACAAAAATTATATTTCAATCTGGTTATAGTTTCACACTATTATTATTAATTTGGCACAAAATAGCAGCATCATGAAGCAAGAAGAAACGGGGCCGAGGCCAGAACTTCTCCTGGGAATGCTGTAATTTGTGGCTGACACTGGTGGGACGGTTTGTCCCCAGCCCTGGTTTTCTCTCCCATGTGATGTAGGTGGTGACAGGTCTATGAGAGCAGGAAGCTATTTTAAACACAGTGTAAATCGTATACTCCGAAACGCACACTGATCACCTGTGTCCCGCATTCCCAGAATGGCCCACCCAGATCCTAGGTGTCATGAAGGGAGGCTATATACTTTATCTTTACAGGCAACTCTGAAAAATGAAAACCAGCACCTGAAGAAACTAATGGTGTGTATAACGCTTAGAGAATTTTTCATCAAAACAGATCAAGGCCTCATGCATAATTTACATCATGCATGTTTTCCCATAATAAAGTCCAAACCACAGAATCTGCGCGCACATGATTTATAAATAATATCATGATATGATGTTGTTTTTAAGTGCAATCTTTTGTTTAAACAATGCAAGAATGACGGGAAAGAAAATCACATGACATTAGTGTTGGTTTCATGACCTTTTATCAAAATGTCTTAACTTTCGATGCTGCTTAAACTTTGGCTGTGTAACTTAGGTCACATGTTTTGGCTACTTTGATGATTCAGTTCAAGTCGTTACTTTATTTAGTAGTCGTTACCTACTAAACATTCTTTGACTTGGAAAGATGTAACATGACAAGTTAAATGCGATGCAAATGAGGTTAATATCATCCTTACACCAGAGAAAAATAATTGGCGTTTGTTTTGCCAGGTGTCATAGCAGTGTCTTACGTAGTTTCCGCTAGCAGTATGAATATGTTTTATGTTTTCATATCAGTGGTTCATGTACTTAACCTGTGCTTTTACACATCAAACACCATTATTTACTATCAGATCCCTTGCTGTTGTCTTGTTTTATGGCATTGTGATTGTATATGTCAATGTTATTGTGTTAGTCAATTGAGTGTTAGCAGCAGGGGTTAAAAGGGTTTAGACCTAAACAGACAAACTGTTTAATAGTCTGGGCACACAATACTGTTGTATTCTAAATGTTTTTTCTCCTTATATTATACCAGTGCAAATACATGAAGAGCCGATAATATCCAATACGTCCATAGAAATGTGTTTTGCATTTGACGGATGGATGCAAGTGGATTTAAACAGTGGCCAGTAACACACCTACTGTATGTGAGTTCATCATTTGTGCTATGATTAGGGGTATGTGAAGAATGGCGGTAAAAATAACCACACTTCTTGGTGAATAATTTGAATAATGAAAATGTCACGTAAACTGGAGTTTTGCTGGTGTCGTGTAAAAATCTTACTGTGATTAAGTCCTTACTCTTGTTGTAAAAAATCCCATTATTGGTGCGGATGTAAACGTTGTGATGGAATGATGGAGGGAAACATCATTTGAAAAGACTCACAAATTCAGCTCCCAATCACTAGGCCAGCAGTAGGATACTTTGTTGCAACATGACTTGTGTAATAAATCACCAGTTTGTTTCAAGCTGTGTCGTGTTCTATTTGTTGTCTGTCTAATAATAGAGTGGAAGCACTTAAAGTCTCTGTTAGCCATTTTTTGTTGGTTTGTTTAGCATGCTAATGCTCATTTAGAGATTTTTCCACGTCCGCATGGGCTGTAAGGTGACACTCCGGTTCTGACCTGTTTACATCCACAGATGTAAATAGGCCATATAAAATGTATAAATATAGAAACCAAAAAAATAAACAGCATTCCACACCAGTGCCGCACATTCTACCTGTCACTTTCATCATAGACAGACGGACAAAAAATAAAAGTGGTCTCTACCACACTAGATACCCCTGTTTATCATATTACCGCCACACATGAGCCGCGCGCATGGCTTGACCCGGTGTTAAGTGTCCGCGCTAAATTTCATTGCTTCCATCTACTGGAAGGCTTGCCAATATACTGGCAGTGAATTCCTAGAGGAAAATAAATGGCAATAAAAAAGAGAAATGAGAGCCCCTGCAAGCTGAGAAGAGAGGGGATTTTTTTTTTCGTTCTCTTTTATTGAGGCTGGCTGGTGTTGGGGGATGTGACTTGGCACCGTGAGCGAGGCTTAGTGAGATGGCGAGCCCTGAAAGCCGATAGCCGAGTAACAACTACAGCCGGATCGTGGAGGCCTGGGAATGTAATTAATTGCACACAAATTTCTTTGATGAAATGTTATGTAGTGATAAGCACTTGGCCTGCTAGCTTAAATTCTCTGGCTTCTCTGTGACAGCCTGCCCTCTATGTATCTGCTGCATTCTGGGAAGTATCTGCTTAGCTTCCAAGACCTTGTTCATTTGCTTCATATCAGCCAAGTTGTATTTATCTCTTGAGTGTCATTCTGTTAGGGATGGGTCAAGATAGTCATCTAGTCGTCCACCGACTGACTAGATTTATTTATTTATTCTCAGTTTCCCTTTTTTTATTCTTATTTCCTCATTTTGTTGATTAGGGCTGTCGAAATTAACGTGTTAACGCTTGCGTTTAATTTGTTCAGTTTAACGAGGATTTTTTTTTTAACGCATTTAACGCAGCAGCCGTTTTCCCCATCGTTCTTTGGCTAGCGTTACATGTGAATCTCCTGTCTGTGTGACACACACACGACTCATGCGCACACAACTTTAACGTTAGGTGTGATTAATTGCGATTAATTACAGAAAAATGTGTGATTAATTAGTTAAATTTTTAATCGATTGACAGCACTACTATTTAGTTTTTTATATTAGTTTCTTGTTGTATCTGTATTTGTCTTATTTAATCTTATGTATTTATTTATTTTATGCAGTTTTGATATTTATGATGGTGCTTTAATTAGTATGCTAAAAGGATTATGTGTTATAGTTGCTAGATAGTTTACATAGTAAAAACGCATCTTATGTAAACACATCCCAATAAATGGTCTAATCGGGTTCAGGTAAACGGATTCCTTGACTTGTTCTGTACATGTGTGGTGTTCACAGACTGACGACCTCATCTTTTATTGTCATTCTGTGCACCATGACTAGCTGTTCAGATATGATCTAAGAGAATTGAAGTCTCCGGTCGCTCGTAATATCTCACTTCCCTCCTCTGCTCTTCAGTTCATTATTAAATCTGGGAATTGTCCCCATATATCAGTATGCAGGAGCAGCACATTATAGAGCCATTTGTAGGAGTGGAACTGGAGTAGTGCTGAGCACAAGCAGAGGATGGATGTTAAAAGCATATTGATTTGTCTATAATGTCATTGTACATCACTAAGTTTTATATCCATATAAATGCGTCCTCAGGTTTGTCCTCGAGGCAGCAGCTGAAGTGAGTAAACGTGGCTCTTTGTGTGAGTTATGAGGTTTAAACTGCACTCTGCACTGTTTTTACTCCCTGTCCACCTCTACCTCTCTTTTGTCTCTCTCTTTTTTTCCCTTCCTTCAAGGTTCATTTACCCTCAGGCCTCTGTTGAGAGACGCAGCCTCTCTCTTGCTTCCTAAAAGCGTCGCATTCTCACACAGGTGGAATAAAAGGCAGGTTAAAGCTAATGGTAATCGTCAGTTAAGATCCCTTATGCCATCACGACAGCAGCTCCTGACAAGGTCACTGAAGGTCGTCGCATGTCACTTGAGCTTAGCAACCGCAAAGAGGGGGGCCCGCAGCGTTTCCATGGCAATCGCACCTTGGGGAACGAGAGACGCTGATGAAAGCTGCAATATTCCTGCAAAATTGTTTCTGCTGACATTTAGGATGTGATGTCACCTACAGAATTGAGGCTTTGGGGGAATGTAGATGTCGATTGGAGCGCTGACGGAGAAAGGCGGCGAATATAACCCAGTGTCTTTGCGAGGACAGGGTGATCTAGTTTAAGCATGACAATGTGCGAGTGGAAGCACGCTGCAGTACGTACTCAGGCGTAATGTTAGCCTAAATAAACAGCCACGCAGGCCTTTTAGCCTGACCCGAGCTCTGATCCCTGTTGACAGGCTGTTACTTTAGATCGGATGCGATACAGGCAGCTTGTCTGCGGCGGTTAAGAGCCCTGGCCCTCAGAGCTGAGGAGGTCATAGCGGGGCCGATCGGGTTGGCGGGGTGACTCAGTGGCTGTCCAAGCAATGACGGAACATTTGCAGCCGTGCCGCACCAGCTATGATGGCCCCTGCATCCTTCTGTCAAGCGCTGTTGTCGTTGGGGTAAGCTCACTCAGGTTAACTGCTCACAGCTGTATCCAACTACTGCCGGCTGCCAGAAAACCAGAACGCTCAGATGGAGGTCCAGGGAGCTCATGCAGGGCCTTTTAATTCACTAATTGGGAACAGAGTCAAGACCTCTGTGTGTTGTGACCTATATACAGACGTATTGTAGAGCAATATGCCATGAGAGTAGGGAATTGTGATTCTTCTGAATCACAAAGGTCTAAAAAGAGCCATTTTAAATGTGATATATATTTTTTTTTTTTACTGTGCCCAAAATGTTATTTCTGTAATTATATATATAAGACTACAATAATAATACAAATAATAATTATTACAGACCCTCCTCACCTCCATATGTAACAGTATAATTATCCCTTTTATATAGTTATATTGCACTGAAAAGAAAGCAGAGAGTGTAGTCATTGGAAACTGAGGGATTTGACTCTGCAGCAGGAAATGGACAATTTATTATAAGCAGCCAAGCACACTAGTGGATTATCTATCTCGCATTCTATAAAACGTTGCGTTCCCAAATGCACTTTATAAGTGACCCAAACTCAAAGCAGATGCAATGATGAATTCGTGTGGAGAAGCATTTACTACAAACCCTTTTCAGAGATACTGAAAATTCTGGATCATGAGCTGCGCATGTGTAAAAGAACACAATGCTGTGCTTCACTCTGAAACATGCAGCGCATGTATTTTATTAAATTGCAGCTCTTCGATTTAATCGCACTCCCATATTGTGATTTCAGTTTTATTTCAATTAATTGTGCCCCCCAATATAAGAGGTTGAGTGCTACAGTTGATGGGTAATTCAAATCGATAAAATGTGATAAAATGTAATCCTTTTGAAACATTCTTCAAAATATCTTCTTTTGTGTTTCACAGAAGAAAGTAAATCATGCAGGTTTACAATGACATGAGAGTGAGTAAATGATGACATAATTGTATCTTGTCAGCCAATCACGGAGGGTACGGTGGTAAGCATTGTCTTCGGAATGTAAGCCAATGTTGACTTATATAGACCAGACCCTCCTCACCTCCACGTGTAACAGTATAATTCTCCCTCTACGGGCCGCCGTCTGCGCCAGTGTTAAAACAGGCGTTATATTGCACTGAAAAGAAAGCAGAGAGGGAGATATTTAAAGTGTAGTCATTGGAAACTGAGGGATTTGACTCTACAGCAGGAAATAGACAATTTATTATAAGCAGCCAAGCACACTAGTGGATTATCTATAAAACTTTCATGGCTGTCCCTCAGTGGCAGGCAGCCATAAAACTTCCCGAATGAGGGACTTGTTAATTTACTTGTTAAAGCAAATTAAAAATTTATAAGCGCTTTTAGGTAAATGAGATCCTCTTTCATTGGCGCTCTAGTGGGATTCTCACTCTCTCTTTCGGCTCCTTGGAGGACAGGTTAGCTGTGCTGAAACCCGCAGAAGAACAATAAAAGCTGGTAAATTGTTCCAGGTTTTATTACTGTCAAGCTGCACAGCTGCTGTAGTGCGTAACTAAGGAAGAACAGAAGCCGATAGCAACAGAATCCCTCGGGCTTCCACTGGAAGTGAAGGGTCAGCCGAGCTGTTCAAAGTAGGATTTTAGATGAAAAGAGTATTGGGGTTTGCGAACGGCGCCGTTTAAAAGGCCAATGTGGTGGAGTCAGTCTTTGTGTTTGACTGCATCGGGTTGTGGGCCGAGCCTGTGGGAATAGTTCAATAGACTTGTAAAATTTTATCATAACACCGGCAAGCACTTTTCAGCAAGTGGGCAAAGGAAGTAATTGACTACATGTGCTAACGATAATCCTGTAAAAGCTTCAAAAGCCATTTTAAGAGTCTAGTCGGAGCCTTTCAAAGGATGCTTATCCCATTATTTGAGCTTTGTTTCTACCTCTGAGGAACCGTCAGTGAATTTTTACAGAAACTGTACTGTTTTGTTCTTCCAATGGGTTCTTTGCTTTCGAATATGCATAGCAAAACACAACATCTCCTTATGCCATCACGCTGTTGATAACTTTGCAAGGATGCTCATCTAAGCTCTCGCCTCTTTACAAGTGCTTCCATCTCAGAATAAACTAATATGGCTTTTACAAGCAAGCTCTTAATGTATGTCAGTATTATTTCAGATTAAGGCACCATTCTCCAGTAGTGCCATTGAAATCCACCACTCCCACTTTCAAATTTAAAGGGCCATTAAAACTGTCTGTTATATGGAAACTCAAAGCTATTGTGTGCTATGTCTTTGAGACAATCCCTATAAAATACATTTAGACTTACGGACTGTTGTAACAGCGCTTGTAATGGATGCATAGCTTCAGTGCGGGTGCCAGGGCGAAATTGCAGTAAATTCAAAATAAAAAGTCTTGTTGTATTGCTGAAGTTGTTCACAAAGAGCTGGTGTGAATTAATGTGACTTTCTATCAGTATAATTCAGTCAAAAGCTGTTACGCTTGGCCTCCGTATGCCCCGTTGGAAACAAACTACCTTCATGGAGGTTTTCTCTCAGACGGACTCGCTAAGTGCAATGTGATTACAGCGCTATAAAACTGTGCTATCTATAAAACGACCATTGACGGCTGACTTTCTTTTTGCGGGCGATTGCAAGAGCCAGGTTAACGCGCACAGGTCTCTTTGACCTTTTTATGAGGAAGGCAAAACGAGAAGCTCTTTCCATTACTGCCTCACATCAAAGCCTTGGCAGCATAAATTAATTTTTAATAGCGTGGAGGCTTTTGTGCCAGGGAATCATGCTGACTGCTTATTGAAAACAGTTGTTAATTCTATACTTCAGTAAACTCAGACAGGGGGGAGGGAGAAATCAGCCCTAACAGGGAACAGATTGAGGCAAAACAAGAACTTACTGTGTTGAAATTAATGGCAGATGCACTTACTGGTAGTTTAAATGTTTCATTAGATGCTAATGTCTTACTGTGTTTTTAATTGTTGAGGAATTAGTTGCTGGAATATGAAAACCATCTGTTTGTTATCTTCCTGGAGGGGGAATCTTTACCAAGGCTCTGCTCTCAGGGTTGTTAAAGGAGTTTATCCTTATGGTGCAACCTGGTGGAACTGTCAGTCTTCATTAACGTCATTATGATTGCACAAGCAAGACTGTGAAAACCCACAGACGCCCATATGCACACATACACACTCCTAAACAACATTATTATGTACACACACTCACAGGCGTGTACATATGGGAGATGCTTGCTTTCCAAAGAACGATCATTTTTACAAGAAACTGCATTACGTTTGTTATGACAGTTAATCTAGCGAGCAGCAGTAGGTAACGATCATATGCCAAAACCGAGCTGAGTAGTGCCAGAAAGAGCATAGGAACAATAAAAATGAACACAATAGATATCACACTTTATGTGTCTAGACATCAGACTAATTTTAGGGTTAGTGAGATGCCCTGTTAAACTGTAAATGTGGAGTAATGAACAATGTGTGGACATAGAGGTTTATAGACAGGACTGCTCCAGCTTTCTGATTTATCGACTGTGGGTGGAAACCCGATTTGCACTGAACTTTTTGATGATGGTAATTTATCGCGGCTACCAGCATTGCACTTTTTTCTTTAACACCTCTATTAATAAAATCTCTTCAAAAATTACTCAGAGAACTCATAAGAAATGACCCGCGTGCCTTCAGGAAAAAGTACTTCATTTTTCAAAGGCTATTTAAGAGGCATTAAGTGGAATTGAGTGGGGAAACCTAGTAACAAATCTCCACATCGCTTTTCAGTTCTCGTGTAAAAGATGTACCTGCTTAACTGGTTAAAGGTAGTTTATCTGGGTTCGATATCTGTGTTAATATTTGATTATTAACTAGAGTAAGTAAATATGCACCATCCTTTTACATAGACAGTATTTACATGGAGAATAATACAAGTGCTTCCTCATAGTAATTTATTTAGTGGTGTTTTCTTCTTCTATAGAACCTTTAACGCTCAGTATGAAACTTCTTGTAGCATGTAATGCACAGTTCTATGGAAATGATTGAGTGACATCATGCCCCCCCCCCCCCCCCCCCCCCTTTTTTAAAGTCTATACATGCATGTTGAACATTTCCTCAGGCAGATAGAGCCATATAATGAATCACATTACTATAGATGTGCGGGATGTTTACAGCCAGTATCCATTATGCATTTCTTGTCATCTTAACTAAGCAATACTGAACTAAAACCTGTTTATTTAAACTTTTATCTGGAGCTCTTAACCAGTGTCTTCAGACTCACTGCCCAGAGTCACTTGAAAAGGAACACCAGCTGTTGCAAGTTTTTGATTACAAAAATGCTGCAAGTTGGTTGAATAAACCAAATACAAATAAACAAGTACAATAATACTCACTGTATGCAATACCTTGCCCTAAAACAAAAGTTTTTAATAAGTCTAATGAAAACAAGTGGCTTAGACAAAATGTTATCCATATTAGGATGAATTGGCTGATAAGCTTAATAGCTAAATGTGGAATTGATATTAAATACAGTAGTTTTACAATAGTTTCAAATACAATAACACATTATTATTATTTTTTATCCATACGTATTTCATTTGATATTGTAATTATTATTCATTGTCCTTTTATTATTTTCCAATTTATTATTGAATTAGTTTATTTACATTTTAGATTTTACATTTTTAATGCTGAATATAAATAAAGACATTAAAGACAGTATTTGACCTTGAAGCACAAGGCTTCTCAACAGGAATAAAACGACACATACATAAAAATGCACCTAGTTGACCTGTCCATCCTCCCTCAACTTCAAACTTTACAGTCCCTTGTCCTCCTTTTTGTTACTGCCAACTCTCACTCAGTCTCTTTCTCTCTGTGAGCAGTGCCTGGCTCTTATCACGGTGGCCTGCTGGTAGAAGCAAGCGTCTCTGCCTGGAGTCACTGAGCTTCTCCCTCTGAGAGAGATCCTTTCACATAGCTAATGGCTACAGAAAGGGAACAGTTTCATTTTAATTATGTGCTTTACTCAAGGGCCCTCTTCCCCGCAGTCCCTTATCCCGCCTGTGCGCCTTTAACAACCCACAGCCTGCACCAGTGAAAAGAGATATTCTCCAACCCTCATCTTCTTCCCTCCCCCGTCCCGCTGCCTTTGTCAAGAACTATCGCAAAGAATCTGTTTTTATTCTTCTACGTGATGGGGAAGTATGAAAGAGCGAGTGAGACCGAGAAAGAGGGAATGTCTGGGAGAGAAAGATAGGAAAAGAAATGAGCGGCCAAACTATCTCTCCATCTTGGTAAACAACCCCCCAGTGTGCCGTGGCCTGCTCTGCTTTTTCCATTAAGTGACACTGCAGTCATTTACAGCTCATCCCAACTCATAAAACTGGGTTTTCATGTGCTGAGAGATGAAGGCAGTGGGTTTTTGGCAGTGCGAGGGGTACGGAAACAGCCCGTCTGAATGGCGAAGCTTCAGAAGACGTAAATTGCAGACCTTGATGACAGTTGCCGGGTCCCAGGAGTATGCCATTGTTCTCCAGACTTTACTGGGGCTCAGATGTTTTTGGATTTTATGTCCTCCTCCCGCTTTCCCCCTCGTCCTTCTCCTCTACACTCTGCTCTTATTCTTTATGATTTCTAGCGTGCTAAAGGACACCTGCTGTGAATCTCTGGTTCTTGCATGGGGAGAGTGGCTTACTGAATGGAAAACTGCTTTTGATGTAGTTTGGTGGGTTTTTATTTCTCTTTCTCACAGGTCTGATATGAAGTCAGGCTTCTCCAGATAAAACCGTGTAGATGTCAGTGGCCAGAGTCGCTTTTGCCGTTAATTTTTTTTTGCTCTTTATTTGATAGAACCCAGTTTCAGTATGTTCAACCCTCTGTGCCATATCTTCAACAGATTTACAACAATTTCAACAATTTGCGAACGTTCATAGTAAAAGTTTAATCACAAAATAAACATAAACAACAAAATGACAAGCGGCAGCCTCTGACGGATGACTGCCACATAAAAACGAAAACAAAACAACACAAAGTCCAGGCCTGGTCCTCTCTCGTCTTCCACTGACGTCACTCCTCCTTTTATCCTTCTGGAGCTCCTCCGTGGGACTCGAGACCGGTGTGCCCACGGTATTCATAGAGAAAGTGATGAAATTACATGAAAGGATCATGACAGAATCTAGAGATGTCCCAATCCGAATTAGCATCTCCCAAATGTTCACTCATCCTAATGGTTATGTTCATACAACAGCAAAATATGGTTGTCAGTTTGTATTTGGCTGATTTGCACAGTAAGATCAGTCAGATTTGCGGTTTATGTTTATTATTTTTTTATTTTTTGAAAGAAATTAATCCTTTCAGCAATGACACATTCAGTTGATTAAAAGTGACAGTTTATAATGTTACAAAATATCTCAATTTAAATAAAATGCTGTTCTTTTGAATTTTCTATTTATTAATTGATAATAATAACAAATGTTTCTTGAGCAACAAATCAGTATAGTAGAAAGATTTCTGAAGGATCATGTGAAACTGAAGACTGGAGTAATGATGCTGAAAATTCAGCTCACCATAAGAGGAATAAATTACATTTTGAAATATATTAAAATAGGAAAAAGTTATTTTAAATTGTAATCCTATTTCACAATATTACTGTTTTTGATCAAATGAATGCAGTTTTGGTTCACATAAGAGACTTTTAAACGGTAGTGTACATCCAATAGCTACCTTTTACCAGAGCTGCTTCCGTTTGTTTGTTTTTTGGTCTGTGCTCTATCTAAATTGAATTTATTTAGATACATAACTTAATTTAGTGCCTTTTCTCTTCTTGCTGTATCTGATTGTTTCTTTTTGCTGTCTTTGTGGTTTCCAGTTGAAGCCGGGCCAGAACAACTGCAAAGACAGCGACAGTGAGAGCGTCAGTGGAGAATCCAAACCCTCCATCCGGAGCAGCTCCAGAGACAGACTGACAGACGTGAGTGACCAATCAAATCTGTGCATCACTCACCATACTGACAAGAAATCACACTCAGTCAACACCCCTGATAGTTTATAATGCTCATTTAAAGAGTTTTCATGGATTTTTTTTTATTCTGTTTTCCATGACTGGGAAAAGAATTTAGCTAAAATATCAGCTAAATATTGCTTGTGTGAAGTTTGATTGCCTTAGTGAATTTCGGATTTGTTAACAATTCCTTCTTTTCAGTGAATCCATCTGTGTGGGAACTCTGCATTTATAGCAGTCACAAATAATATGCAAAATGTATCAGAACTGGCATTTAGTGTAGAATTTTACCATTGCTATTGTGTGTAGATGCTGCATGAAAGTTTGAGCTTCCAGAAGAAAAAGTTTAATACCTGAGTTAAGGTAGGTCTTGTCTTGACACCTGATTTTTATCTGTCAGTTGGTGGCTTTTCTTATCTGTCTCGTTCTTACGAACAACAAGGTTCAATATTTAAACAGGATTTTACAATTTCTCTTATCCACTCCATTGGTCTAGACAAGGCCCTGTGCCAACAGGAACAATAGGAGTGTTTTAAGAGCCGAGCTGTTCTTGAGCTCAGTGTGTGTGTGCTTGTGTTGTCAGGGTGTGAGGTAGAGTAGCACGGAGACTGTCTGCACCCTCAGGCCTGCAGGCTTTGGTATGTGTTTGTGCTCGGGTGGTGATAAGAACATCCTATTTACTCAGCTGGCAGCTTCAGTGGAGACTCAGGCTGAAGCGCGACTGTGCTTATATACCGGAGAAGTGGAGACGACAGAAAGGAACACAGTGAAAAATGTAGCAGTGACCATGATTGGACATCAGTGATGTACCGTAAAAACACAAAGCACATATATATTAAGTTGGAAATTGTATATATATATATATATATATATATATAATATTACATACATACATTCATACATATATCGGCCAGAGTCAGTGCATCCCTACACGCAGACAGCCATATTTAACCCTCTAGAAGCAGCATTCAACCCTGTGAAAGCAGTCTATACAGTTTACATTGCACTGAAAGTTATGTTACAGTTGTTTATGGATCTTATACACAGGCCCGTGTGAAAGCTCAGGCAGTCTGGCATTGGCCCTCTTCAAACCTCAAGCTTTGGCTCCTGCAGTGGAGATGTGAGTTTGTGAGTGTGTGCCGGCACTATCAGATATCGGGCATAATTAGAGCTGTCAGCTGGAGGGCGAGGCAAGTCGTCGGAACAGACACGGCAGAACGAGTTGAGCGCGACCACTCCTGCGTGTAGCTATAGGATGCTTGGCCAGGCATGAAATGAAATAAGTAATTTGATGTTGACATCAGAAATTGAAATGATACCTGCAGCCCCTCGTCAGGGAAGAGAGGGAAGACCGAAGAGATAAAGCATAAGAGGGGGGCAAGGAGAAGGAAGGGGAGATAGGAAAAGAAGAAATGCAGGTGGAATGGGGGGAAACTGATAAAGTTAGAGATGAAACACAAGATTGAGTTTGATTATTGGACAGGTAAAAACAACTCACAAAGATATGCAGAATGTGTTGTGTATGATGGGTTTTAACTTGAGTCTTAAAGGGATAGTTCACTCAAAAAAGAAAATGTGTGTTGTTCCAAACATGCATGCTGTTATTCTATGGTGGAACTCAAAAGTTTTGTTTTAATCTAGATGCAGGCTAGACATGAACTCCAGTAGAGATGAAGATTAGAATTAAAATGAACTCTCCCTTTAAGACTCAAGTTAACGGCAAGTTGAACCAGATAAATAAATAAAGGAACACATTATATAATTAGTATTTTAGTAATTAGTAAAATTTCATGAAGTCAATGAGACAATCATAAGTTATTTTATTATATTTAATAATCATAATTATAACTTAAATATTAGCAAAAGAATAAGGTGATCACCCTTGACATGAATAATAGTAAGGCTGTGGGGGATTGAAGTATAGTCTATTCACCGTCAGTAATGAATTTTCATTCTCATCAAATGAGTGTGCCGTCTACTCAAAGTTCATTGGCAAGTGGATTTGTCTGTCACTGAATGTTTTGAAACCCTTTGAATTCTAAACAGGAGGTGCTGAAAGGTGCTGGAGATTTTTTGCTTGAGCAGTTTCTCAGGGTCACACTCAAAGTAGAGCTAGTCCTGAGGGGATGGTGGAAGCAGCTTATTCACAGTCACACCATAAAAAACACTTCATACCAGCATAGAGTTACTAGATAACAGAGATGGAGAGCAGGGCCTGAATTTCGGCGCAGGTTTGCGCATAATTTTACTCATTGCCGCAAGTTCCCCGCTTGTAATGTGGGAACTTCCTGCAAACATTTATTCACTATAGCGATACAAGACTTTCACTCACGTTTAAAGCGGGGCTCAGTAGTTTCGGGATTTCTTCGCTGTATTCTCGCTTTTTGCTCGCAGGTTTCTCTCTAGAGCTCCCCCCACAGCTTCGGAATAGATATTTGACAACACTGTTGTAAAAACTCGTTGGCTATTCTCAGACACCAGAGGCTAGTAGATCAACGACATCAAAGCAGATGGGACATTCTTTAAAACGTCTTCTTCATTCGGGGTCGAACAGTGTGAGGGAGCGCAATAATGACAGCATTTTAGCAGATTTCTTTTGGCCGTAAAGCAATTGTTTACATCGCGAGACCTGATATCACGCGATACTTCCTGACGCGGCGGCCCGCCGGCTCAAAGTTGCAAGTGCGGATTTTCCGCTCACGGGCATCAGGGGGGTGCAAAACGACCACCATTCAACCCGAAATAAGTAATATAACCATTCCAATGACTCCGAAGCTGTTCAGTTCAGGTAAAAAAGTTACTTAGTTCACCTTTAAAATGAATGCAGGCTGGTGAGGTGTAGTTTTGACACGTGTTATACTTGTACTTGTACTTATACATGTACGAGGTATGATCTTCTGGTACAAAATGCTATATTGGGTAAAAAAGAGCAACATTATGAACTAAACTTATTTCATTACAATATCAATGATATATGGATTACAACAGCCTTAAATAATGTAGAGTCACCTAATAAAGTGTTTTTTTTTTATTATCAACAAATCAAAATTATACAGTCAGACGATGACAGAAGAAGATACCCTTTAATTGACAGGTAATCCCCCGGTTGCACAACATACATCTTAAGAGTGTAAAATATTAATACAGTGAACCAGACTATGCATAGAAATGAATCTAGCTGGATTTAGAAGCCAACACCATTGTCAGAATGAGGGCTTGATTCCTTAAAAAGAGTGACGATCTGTTTGGCCTGTTGGTGAGATTTGGTGAACTACACAAAATTTTATCTGACTGCACTTTTCGGTTTTCCAGTTGAAGCCAATTCAAAGTTTAAAATCTAACTTCCTTGTGCCCTGTATAGGCTATAGTGCAACAAGAAGGACCCCATAAGACCATCTAGCATCCAAATTGACTTTTTACATTTCTGTATCTTCCGAACAATATTAATATGATTTAGCACATAATTGCATCAATTGTAAAAGCAAAAATGCATTGAGTGAGCAAACATTTGGGTGAGATAAATGATAAAAAAATGATAAAAAAGTGAACAATATTACCCCTCCCCCATTTCTGTAAGAAATGCAGGCCCTGGAGAGGCAGGAAGAGAAACATTATTTTTTGACATGTAAAAGTGTTTATTGTTTGTATATATTCTTGATTGCATACGCACACAATTTTCCTAAAAGTGAAATGAAAGAAGAGGGTACGCTTGAGTTGGGGTTTTGAGGATTAATTCTTGCTCTTCGTTATAGACTGTTTGGCAGAGTTCTAATGATGTCTTCTCTCTCTTACTCCTATCCACTGCATTGATGAAAAAAGAGAAAGAGCCTGGTGTTGATCTTCACTTGACAAAGAGGAAGCTGGGGTCAAAACAGGTCACACAGGACATTTTGCTCGCCCCCCTTCTTTTCCTCCTTTTTCTCACCCTCTCTCTTCCCTCTCCCTCTCTCCCCCTGCCCCTGCCCCCATGCGCTGCCAGCTCATTAAGCTACAAATGGTGCATCAGCCTTGTTCTCGCCAGCAGTAACCCCAAACCTTAGATAAATTGGCAGGCTTGCTGTATTTGCTCCGAAGCCCCGGGTCCCCTTTCAGCCGCGTTTGAAGCCAGCATGGCGGCACGGTTTCCCCAGGCAGGGTGGCTGGAGGCCAGGGCAAAGGGAAGAGGAGAGAAGGGGATGTGTGGTAGAGACAGGGCGAATCAAACACACATGTGTTTAGTCTCTGTGGCAGGAGTGAAATGCCATCATTATCCGGCTGCCTATCAAATAAATTGGCAATTACAGGGCGCCGGATTCCAGTAAACAGCACATTAATGCTTTTCTTTTGGTGTGTGTGTGTTTGCCGGGAGGAATGGGGGACGGCCGTACGTGCCCCCTGTGCGTTTGGTGTCTTTGCCTACCCGTCACCATCTTGCTGATGAGAGACAAAGTGGGAGACGATAATGAGGTCAGTCCAAGCCGCGAACAAAACCAAACTAAAAGGCTTAAATATGACAGTTAATTTAACATCATCATCACTGCAGTGTCCCTCCTATAGAGGGACCATCCTAAAGCGACTCTTTAACTCTCATTACAGCCTGCTAATCTGACACAGAGAGGCACAGACAGACAGTGAAACAGACCGAAAGGCTGAGAGAAAGCGATGACATTACCTGCTCTTTGGTCGCCATAGAGACTGTACTTTAGGATTTCTGGGTAACATGTTTTATTGCTCATTCATCATTCAGTGCAGTCTTAACTGAGGCAGAGCAATGAAATATTTACATTGAGGGTCAGGTGGCAGTTTGGCCTGTTTAGTGGGGTTTTTTTTGCTGTCATGTGTGGGGGTCAGGTGTATGGTGTAAAGAGACGTGCTCTCGACACTCATACACACACACACTCACGTATGTCTGATCGGAATCTGCATGACTAATGCTGTCGGCAATGTATCAGAGTGGATGAGTGTAATCGGCAGATTTCAGAGTGAAGAATTCAGATTTAGAATTTACATTTACAATTCATATACAGAATTCGGATTCATTATGTCGGCAGTTCTATTCGGAATAGATGAGACAGCCTGATTTTTGTGGTTGAAGGAGCATAATTCAGATTCATAATTTTTATACAGAATTCAAATTAATCATCCCAATCATTCAGAATAGATGAGCCAAACTTGATTTTGAGGGTGAAGAAACTGAATCAGAATTTAGATTCAGAATTCAAGCTTTGTCGGTATAGTTCTTTAACATGAATCCTCAGCACAGTAAATTCACAGCACAGTGTAATAATTTTTAACTGTCCATGTGAAATAGAGTTGCACAATTAATAGTTAATAAATAGCAATCTCAAACATCCACGCGATGTTATTCCTAAATGACAACAATTTGGCTATGTCTGTGAAACCGTTGACAAGTAAGATCACAGCGGAACATTCAAATATACGTTTGGCTATTAACATTGTGTCTAGATTACTTCTAAATTACATTATTTTGCTTAGGTGTCTATTCAGAATTGTGGGAGAATTGTGATCTCTAATATTTTTTTTAAAAGTGACTCTCAATGTCTCCAGAATTGTGCAGCTTTACTATAAACACATTGCAGCTATAGTTATGTATGTGTTATCAGTACTTCATCTAAATGTTCTCTAAATGCAACGCTATGAAAAATCATTCTTTCTCTTGGTCCCGTGTGTTCACTTTGGAACTCTCTGAGTGGTTTGCAAGGATTTCTAGCCCTCTTGCTGTTTTGCAGTGAACATATTTGAATCCAGCGTCGTGGTTAGTGGCTGTAGATGATTAGTTCTGCCTGTGCTGGGGGATTCTTTCGCTATGTGGTAAAACAATCTCCACCCTGTTATTATGGCCGCTGGAGAAGATTTATGTCATATAATATAGATGTTGTTCTTAATGATTACTGTTATTATTTGATTTCTCCGGGATGTGGAAAGAGTCCTCAGCGTTTTGCGGAGAGGTCATGTTTCTGCTGAAGATTTGACCTGTGGATATTGCTCTCTGGTGGCTGAAGTCAAAACAGATTACATTAGAGTCAAACTTTCCGCTCTCTGTTTGTCACGGATCCTCAAACCTCGCTGCTAATTTTGATTATTCTTCTACACAGTTGTTATAATGAGGTCAGGGGCCCTTACATGCTGAGAAATGCCGACCAATTTGCTCCGACATGGAAGTTGTAATTGCTCGCATCAATTATCTAGTAGTTCTTTTGCCGTCTCCATTCGTCACTCCTGATCTCTCTCTCTCTTCTTCTCCCACTCGCTCGTTCTCTAATTTGAAATGTTCCTTATTAGAGACGTGCATTCAGATATGGCAGTTGCACCGCACCTATAATTAGCTTATTATCATGGCAGGAGTTAAAGTGTTTGAACAGGAGTGTAGAATGTGTGTCTGTGTGTGGCAGAAAAATGCATTTGATTGTGCATTTGTGCTAGTGTGCCGGCATTTGAAGAGGTTGTTTTTGCCTGTCTGGCTAACAGTGTGTTTATAACTGTCAGTTCATTGTGTGCATGTGGAAAGGAATATGGAGTGTGTCTAAAGAACAGTAGTGGTTATGATTGCTTTAGAGCTTAACAGCACTGCTCTAAATCAGCTGTCAGTCACTCTGACCTGAAACACGGCTGGTGACAGCACCTCAATAAACCTGCCACTCGTCCCTCTCTGCTTTGCTATTATGTCTAAACTGACCAGCGCTGCACACACACACACACACACACACACACACACACACACACACACACACACACACACACACACACACACACACACTTATCTATATGGATAGCACTCTTCCTTTAGATGCCACAGCTGTTTTTACCATTAACGGTCACACTTTTAGCACAGCCACGAGCTAAATGTGTGACTTTCTTTTTAATTATTTCAAAGAATCAGAAACAAAGAAAATTCACAAATACTGTATTTGTATTTGTATCACAAGAACAAGTATTTGATACACTGCCGATTTTGCAGGTTTTCCCACTTACAAAGCATGTAGAAGTCTGTAATTTTTATCATAGGTACTCTTCAACGAGTGACGGAATCTAAAACAAAAATCCAGAAAATCACATTGTATGATTTTTAAGTAATTAATGTGCATTTTATTGCATGACATAAGTATTTGATACATCAGAAAAGCAGAACTTGATATTTGGTACAGAAACCTTTGTTTGCAATTACAGAGATCATACGTTTCCTGTAGTTCTTGACCAGGTTTGCACACACTGCAGCAGGGATTTTGGCCCACTCCTCCATACAGACCTTCTCCAGATCCTTCAGGTTTCGGGGCTGTCACTGGGCAATACGGACTTTCAGCTCCCTCCAAAGATTTTCTATTGGGTTCAGGTCTGGAGACTGGCTAGGCCACTCTAGGACCTTGAGATGCTTCTTATGGAGCCACTCCTTAGTTGCCCTGGCTGTGTGTTTTGGGTCTTTGTCATGCTGGAAGACCCAGCCACGACCCATCTTCAATGCTCTTACTGAGGGAAGGAGGTTGTTGGCCAAGATCTCGCGATACATGGCCCCATCCATCCTCCCCTCAATACGGTGCAGTCGTCCTGTCCCCTTTGCAGAAAAGCATCCCCAAAGAATGATGTTTCCACCTCCATGCTTCACGGTTGGGATGGTGTTCTTGGGGTTGTACTCATCCTTCTTCTTCCTCCAAACACGGCGAGTGGAGTTTAGACCAAAAAGCTCTATTTTTGTCTCATCAGACCACATGACCTTCTCCCATTCCTCCTCTGGATCATCCAGATGGTCATTGGCAAACTTCAGACGGGCCTGGACATGCGCTGGCTTGAGCAGGGGGACCTTGCGTGCGCTGCAGGATTTTAATCCATGACGGCGTAGTGTGTTACTAATGGTTTTCTTCGAGACTGTGGTCCCAGCTCTCTTCAGGTCATTGACCAGGTCCTGCCGTGTAGTTCTGAGCTGATCCCTCACCTTCCTCATGATCATTGATGCCCCACGAGGTGAGATCTTGCATGGTGCCCCAGACCGAGGGAGATTGACCGTCATCTTGAACTTCTTCCATTTTCTAATAATTGCGTCAACAGTTGTTGCCTTCTCACCAAGCTGCTTGCATATTGTCCTGTAGCCCAACCCAGCCTTGTGCAGGTCTACAATTTTACCCCTGATGTCCTTACACAGCTCTCTGGTCTTGGCCATTGTGGAGAGGTTGGAGTCTGTTTGATTGAGTGTGTGGACAGGTGTCTTTTATACAGGTAACGAGTTCAAACAGGTGCAGTTAATACAGGTAATGAGTGGAGAACAGGAGGGCTTCTTAAAGAAAAACTAACAGGTCTGTGAGAGCCGGAATTCTTACTGGTTGGTAGGTGATCAAATACTTATGTCATGCAATAAAATGCAAATTAATTAGTTAAAAATCATACAATATGATTTTCTGGATTTTACCGTCTCTCACAATTGAAGAGTACCTATGATAAAAATTACAGACCTCTACATGCTTTGTAAGTAGGAAAACTTGCAAAATCGGCAGTGTATCAAAAACTTGTTCTCCCCACTGTATATATATATATAAAATATTTTTGTGGAAGTCACCCTTATTAGGTTGCTCAAGGACTATTTTAAGGACTAGATATATGTATATTAACTAGTGCTGTCAGTCAATAAAAAAAAAAAAACTAATTAATAGCACATTTTTCTGTAGTTAATCGCAATTAATCACACCTTACATTACGTTTTTAATATATTTTTTATTATAATAATTTCACAGTTAATCTCCAAATTAATGTAGGAATAACATAAAAACAACATAAGGACAGTATTTTTTTTTTTTTTTTTTTTTATCTAAATATAGATGAATCCTTATTAAAGCTACAAAAGTTATTCAGTCTAGAGCAGTGAGGGATTTTCTCTTTATTTAAAAATTTTTTTCTTTGATTATCCTTAATGACAGACAGCAGCAGGTGTATTAGGCTGTTGTCACTTTAAGATCTGAAGCACATGACGTGGATCTGACGCATATCCCATGGCCTCACAACTCTTTATGGTCATTTAAGACTTTAACTCATTAAAGACTGTGTTTCCGAGGATTCTCGACAAAGCGGGCATTTTGCCATATTTTTGTGTTTTTGTCCGTTCAAACGTGTAAGACAACTCGTGTGTGTGTGTGTGTGTGTGTGTATGTATGTATGTATGTATATATATATATATATGTGTGTGTGTGTGTGTGTGTGTGTGTGTGTGTGTGTGTGTGTGTGTGTGTGTGTGTATATATAATTATTTCCAACTTTATTTGTATGCATACTGTACTATATAGCAAATCCCAACTGCTAGAATTTTTATTTTGTTACAAAATGTCAACAAAACCTCACTGTCGGCAAAAAAAAACAAAAAAAAAAACAACCTTACTACAATTCCTTGTACAATACCTTCAAGGGGGACTTCTACTGTGTTTTTAATTTAAGCGATTCAAAGGTCCAGATATGAGTACAAATTTACTTGAATTTATTGAATTATCAACTATAATCTGAATTTCGCTGTTGTAAGTTACATGAACAGTTCCAAATTAAAGATGTGCCTCTTGAGTCTCATGGACGCTAAGACATTTTTATTGTCATAAATCTTCCTCAATTCCTCCACTGTTGGCAGGTGTGGACTAAGGTGAACCTGAGATTGTTTTTGTGTGAATGTGGCAAGAGATTTTGACACACAGTGACAGGGTGGTCTGCTTTCATCACAGCCTGTCTGTATTGTGCTGTCATTATCGAACAGCTAACTGTCCATCATGGGCAATGGGAGAGAGACAACACAAATGAACATATCTACACATACAGTCAGCACTTATCTATCAAGTAGGGAACCAATCATATTGAGGCTCTGAAGCATCGGGTGCAAGTTTTCTAACCTCTAGAGAGACAAGTCAACCATGGCTGGTGTAAGAATAGTAGAATGAATGTACTACATTTTTTTTCTCCATCGTCACAGATTTTTATTTCACTTTATTACATGGCTTGGTTGAATTCTAATGTAGAATGCGGTCTATTATTTCTTGATAACAGACCGCTGCTAAGTATAACACACCGTTGCCATGAAAAGCAGAGTGTTGCTATGGACCCAGGATTCTAACCGTAGAGACGGAACGGACTATTTTCTTTAGCGGAAGCAATACAATCGTTTTTAAACCAATAAACTCCTTTTTAAATCAATATTTTGTGTCAAATTATTGATTTATTTGGTAGGTAGCCATGTAATAAGCGGGATAATGTAGAGCGAGGCGGTTGTTATAGCGAATACAACCCTGACAGGCTGATCAGGACCCCGACGCGAAGCGCTACAACCGCCTCGCTCTACATTATCCCTTACTTATTTTATTTATTTTTAATTTATTTGAATATTTTTTGTATACATTTTATTTTTTATTTTATTTTTATGTTATAAATATTATATTGTACAATTTTAAATATATATTGTACAAGAAATGACTAATGAACATCAGAGACTGACTTTATACTTACATGACCCTCCACTGCTCAGTGTGTTGGAGCATGTGTATTTTCAGTCTGTTTTACAGATTTTTATTTTCTTCTCTTATGTCTATTTTTTTGTGTTTCTGATTATTTTTGTCTGATCTGGTTAACAGTGTCTGAACCAGAGCCAGCTACCAGCGCAGTACCCTTAAATCCAGTCCAGTTTAACAGCATCCAGTCAATCACCAGCTAACCTTGTTCCATTATTCTCGAAATCCCTCTTTTTTTCACCCACAGACAGTAGGAGGAAGGGAGTGC